>NC_052509.1:23026169-23074838 GCF_014356525.2 Nilaparvata lugens
GACCGTGACGTTTATGGTCTATTTGCTGAATTAAATTCACTGTGGAACGCCTGATCGTTAAAATTTGTCAGGCTAACAATTTCAAGAAGCCATTGCATAAAATTCGGATCCTGTATTGGCCAAGAATATCTGTGCACGGCTGATAGAGTTGAACGCTTTATGCTCGATTTGTTCAAGCACGGTAGACCAACAGACCTCAATTAATTGAATTAACTGCATCAAGCTTTCAAAGAACACTCGCACTAGAAAGACATGGTGTTTGGTGTGTTTTTGCAATGATAAGCTTCAGATAAAATATATGAATGAATACGTTTATTTCATGTGGATATTATCAATAACAAAACAATATAAAACAATAAAAAAGATACGGCAGTACTAGAATCACATATCGTATTGGTTGTGTGCAGATATTGATGCCTGTTGGTGATATGATTGTAATGTGATTCACCTTATCGTGTATAAATTATAAATATAGTCGTAGAATTAGTCAACAAGAGCAACACAGACGCCGTGCACATGGAAATGTTTCAAGATGGCATTCTTGATCAGTCATCGGCCGGAGCGGTAACATCATCAATTGGCAATAACAATAATACTCTTCAGATATTCCTCATACCTTCGTAACATGATTTTTGGTAACTAGATCGCCCAGCAGTTCCCCGCGACTTCGTTGATCGACTTGGTCGCTCGGCGGAGAATAGCTTATTGTACAACATAAAATAATTTTGATGTGGAGCGTCTAAGCATGTTGGCTTAGCGTTTATGGCTCGTAGATTGCGAGGCCTTCGAGCTCGGGGATCTGGAAAGTCTCTCCGCTGTCGGCTGCCGCCGGTGCTCCCGCTCCCGTTGCCGCTCCCGCTCCTCCCACCGTCAGCAGGCTGTCATATGCGCGGTCGTCTCCGGCCGAGTAGAATGCGCCAAGCCCTTCGTTCTGGGCTGCGTCGTGACCTGCACCATGATCGTCAGGAGTGTGATGAGCGTGACCATGGTCAGCGTGTCCACCGTGTTTGTGTCCGTGACCAAAGTGTCCGTGATGCTTGTGTCCGTGCTCGGCATGTCCGTGGTGCTTGTGTCCATGTTCGGCATGTCCGTGATGCTTGTGTCCATGACCGAAATGTCCGTGGTGCTTGTGTCCATGTTCGGCATGTCCGTGGTGCTTGTGGCCATGACCGAAATGTCCGTGGTGCTTGTGTCCGTGCTCAGCATGTCCGTGGTGTTTGTGTCCATGACCGAAGTGACCCTCATGCTTGTGTCCGTGTTCAGCATGTCCATGGTGCTTGTGTCCGTGCTCAGCATGTCCGTGATGCTTGTGTCCGTGTTCGGCATGTCCGTGATGCTTGTGTCCGTGACCAAAGTGTCCACCGTGCTTGTGTCCATGGCCAAAGTGTCCTCCGTGATGATGACCGTGCTCGGCATGTCCATGATGCTTATGTCCATGTTCGGCATGTCCGTGGTGCTTGTGTCCATGTGATGCATGTCCGTGATGCTTGTGTTGATGGTCGGCGTGTCCATGGTGCTTGTGTCCATGCTCAGCATGTCCGTGATGCTTGTGTCCATGCTCGGCGTGTCCGTGATGCTTGTGTCCATGTCCAAAGTGACCTTCGTGCTTGTGACCATGATCGGCATGTCCGTGATGCTTGTGTCCATGCTCAGCGTGTCCATGATGCTTGTGTGCGTGGTGTGCATGTCCGTGATGCTTGTGTCCATGCTCGGCGTGTCCGTGATGCTTGTGACCGTGCTCAGCATGACCGTGATGCTTGTGGTGATGGCCCGCATGACCTTCATGCTTGTGTATGTGGTCTACATGACCAGAGTGGTAGTGATGGTGCGTCACTGAGCCAGCACCTTTGCTGTCATTTTCTACATTATCTAGGTTAGCTGCAGCATCGGCTGCCTCATTTACTAAGTGGTAGACTGCGTGAGCGGGTGCCGCTGCAGGTTCTAGTTCAACGGGAACCAAAGGCACCAGCACATTCCTGTGAAACAAAACATTTTACTTTATTCTCAACTCTAGAGATCATCTCAGTGACTGTATCCTCAAATTAATCCACTTTCCAAATTGATTGAGATTCTGTGCTATTTTAAAATAGAGAGCATGAACGATCTTTAAATGTCTGTAGAAGGAATAAACAATCGAAGAAATATATTGCAGTTGATACTGATAGAGACAATGTATGATACCTTCCGAAGGTGAATTGAGAATGATGTAATCTTTTTGAAGTGAATTGACAAATAAGAGCTCTTTTCCTTTCAACTCATACAGAGGTTTAATTATATTATAAAATTTTGAAATTGAAAAATTTAGAGGATAAGCATAAAATAGCTCTAGCGATGAATTATGCATTCCGATTGTGAGAGGCGATTTTTTTTCATTGAAGATCAAGTTCATACGACAATTTTCAAGTGTATACGACAATTGATACACGAGTTCACATGTTCGAGATGAAGATGAATGATCTAACAATAGCAGTAGGAACGAGTGATCTCCTATCAGAGAATTGATCTTAGTCATCGAATGATACCAATCACTGAGAATTTCGAGCGTTTTATAAATAAAATGTGGATTTCCGCTATTTTAATTATACAATTTTAACACTATTTATAAGCTATTGTAGGCCTCAGGAATCAAGTCATATAATTGCTCGCTAAATCTCATATTCAGCAAGATCTAACTGAACGAATGCATGGAAATGGGAGAGAATTTATCATAGAATCAAAGTTTGGAAAATATATCCATATATTCATTACTCATGATGAGTTTCTTAAACTTCAAAGGATTTTTTGAGTGTCAGACCGAAAAGGTTCGAAATATATCTGTTCAATATTCTATTCGGAATATATCGTAAAAGCAATAAAGAAGTTCAGATACAGTGATTTACAGAGATGAAAACAGTGATGCTCTACAAACCAATAACTCTGTGATTGAATTCAACAATAAATGAATGTAATGGGAGTTTTGTGAGTAATGAATCACGAAAACCATGATGATTTTTCTACAGCAAATTGACAAAGCCTAACAGAAGGCTAAAATTAATTCAGGCTAGGTAAACTCAAATACAATTTTTAAATTGATTCGGAAGCTCATATGTGATGAATATGTTGTATTGGAAGAAAGTATAAGGTGTAAGGATCAGTGATCAATGATCATGTTCTACTTTGATGATTATCATCGATATCACACTAGTATGATTAATGTGAGAAAAACAATTCCCATGACAATTGCAGTTAGTCTATATGTTTCATATCATGTCATTCTTGTTTTGGCAGAAAATATGTATCTGTAGAATGTTCCTACTATAGATAGTGATTATGAATAATTTCAATTGTATTGTGTGTTCTTGTGCTCTTATAAGAATTGAAAATTCTTCGATTGGAGAAACTGTTTCCGGAAAAATGTTTCGTTTTGAATTGATTGTGTATCTTAAAGTAGTACGTCAAGTCTCATGATCAGATCTAGAGAATATAATCTTGTCCTAAATGTAAAGTACCGTATTAAATATTATTTTTATTGTACTGATAATCAATTCTAGTATTGAGTTTGAGTGGTAGAGAGGACTAAAAAGTTCTGATTCCGCCAAATGGAGAATGTTTTCATTTAATTTCATTACTATCTAGATTATGTTGATTCTGTGTTGTATAAAACACATGATTCACTTACTCGCTTGGTGCAGCCTCATTGTCAGCGACACAAAGGCCGACAAATAAGCCTAGAAAAAGGGGAAGAATCTGCAAAAAATAGAGAATATCAATTAATATTTGAAATCATATAGAAAATTTGTACTTCTATCAAGTAGGTGTGTGAGGAAAAACCTCATTTTTACTGATATCTTGAGTGACTGATATAGTTATTAATAGAACTACTGATTTGTAGCAGTAGCTCTACTAACTTTCCAATGACTATAAACTACTTTCAACACCCATACTAGCAGTTAGAAAATGGGGAGAAAAAGCATTTAATATTGCCTATCGAGTTGATAATTCAGGAGAAGTCACCCCCTCATATTTCAAATGGATTATACATGATTGAATGGATTCTAAACTATGAAATAAGTGAAAGATCAATTACATTGGACCTGCCAATGTTGTGACATTTGAATGTTATAGAAGTTACTTGATAAAGCATGAAACTGAGTTATCAACGGAGGTCTCATCAATTGAATAAATTACCCAGGCCACTTGAAATGAAGATAGTTTGCAGCACAGAAATTTGAAAAAGTATTGGAAGTGAATGAGTTCATAATAATTCGAAGGGGAGTCAATATCAAAGCTTTTGGAAATTGAACAAACTTTTCTACATTTGGAAAGAGGCAGAATAAAACGTTTGAGCTGAGTAGGAACTGTTGGAGGCATATATTATGCTTCAAAAATAAGATTGGGAAGAACTTTCTCTCTCGGAGGTCCAAAAATCTAACTTTTGAAAACAAGGGTGATTTTCTATTTTTAAGATTGAGCTCGATGATTTTGGACTCTGTGATGGCTGGTAAGTGATCAGACTCTTCTGAATAGTTGTTTATGGAAGCAAAAGGCCAAGATTAGAAAATTAATAAAATGACCTAATTGCAGAATAATTATGAAATTGATTTGGAATAAGTTATTTTCATCAATAATGTGGGATAGGGTAGTAAATTGATGATTACAATAAGGGAAAATTGGATGCAATCGATTCTTTTATTTTTTTTTAAATTCTTTTGATGAAATAGGAAGTTTGTTTTCGAAGTAGAGTGGGATACAAGTATTGTATAGAGTAAAAAATACAGTAGTCGGAAAAGAAAAAAACCCACTATTACAAAAATTTCTTCAATTTCCTAATTTTGCTATTATGAAATCGCAAAGTATCGAAGAGATAATTAGAATATTATTATGAAGGTATGGAAGAATAAATTCTTACTCTTCATAAAGGCTAGGAAGAATCAATGAGTTATAATGAAGCTCCAAGCTCAAAATGAATATCAAATCCAAAATTGAAACTCTATAAGATCGCACTTAAATTTTGGATGATGATAATTCTAAGGGGTTGAACGATTAACGTCAAAGTAATCAACTCCAACTTTGTTTGGAAGGGTAACTATTGTCCAATTTGAACTGAAGCGAAAAGAGGAAGAATGTGGTTCATAGTATAACTAGTACAGTAAATTGAATAATGATTGAAGTAAGGGTTGAAATTTGAAAGACGAAGCTATCAATGTAAATTGAAACTTTGTTGAGGGAAATTGAAATTTGAAGTTGAAACTAGAGGTAAGTAAGAGTGAATGAATGAAGTACTAACCATGTTTGTTGCAGCTGTAGCTGGTATCCCCATGCGGTGGTCCGCAGCGGTTGAAGCACTAAGACTGTTGTGTTGGTGAGAGCACCCACTGGAAAGAGGCAACTGAGCAACTGATACGGTGAAGCTGGCGTTTAAAGTTTATATACGTCTGGAGTCGCTGCGGCGGGGACTCGCGTGCCCCCTCACGCCGGAAAAAACCAACACACTTTTCCTTTCTCTGACCAATCGTTTGACCAACAACTCCATCAACATAACTTTAATAAGTTGCATGATGACCATTGTCTCAGCCATCGAACGGTTACAACTTTCAAAAATAGGATCACATCGAAGACCCTGGAGGACTCCGGCGAACGCCTGAGAAAAGCCTACGAAAATTGACCCCTTCTTCCAGGCCACGACAATGACACTGACACAGAAAACTACATCTTCTCCATTCATCTGTAGAATGGGTCCTTTTCGGACCACCTACTCCTAAACAGTCATGCTTTTCGGCTTCATTTAGTGGCGAATCTCATAGTCTACTTCCATCAATGTAATTGATCGACTAATCGACTAATTTCTATCCCACATTCTTATAAATATAGCATTAGGGATATCCTCTCAATGTAAAGGTTCTACTGAATCTACTTTTATAGTAATTACATTGATTCATATTATTATTGACTAGCAGGTAACCCGTGCTCCGCAAGGGTCTAATTGAAAACTTGACCTATTGAAATCTTGAAGAATTTAGAATAGGCCTATGACCATCCTTGTTAAATTAAAAATCCATAAGCAGAATTTCAAGTTTATCATTCCAGTAGTCCGGACGTGATAATGCGTCATTTCCTATCCCATACGTGTATAAGCCAATATCCTTTATTTTATTGTAATTTGGATTTTAATAGATTTGTTGAAAAAACGAAATATGATTTTTCCATTTCCAAGTTCCTTATTATGTACATTGAATGTATGAGTATAATACAGTGAATATGAATACATTGATATTCCATAATTTTTATTACTCTGTTTAAGGACCTTAATACACATCATCCAAACATTATAATTTATTGGTATAGCCACTATGATTAAAGCTTTACCTCTACAGGACATTACTCATATGGAAACCGAAAATACTTCTCCTTAGTCCATGATTCTCTGGACTATTTGTCACGGAACTCTGCTGTTATTAATCTTCAATAATAACGATTCAGATTTCCATTAAAAGCGATCGACCAAAAATGACACCATGAACCTTCATATCGCTCTATTAATAACTTGGAAATGAATGGTACGATTGGTAATAACATGAATGGAAGCAAACGATATATAAGTTGAAATATCTCAAGATTTGAAAATTGATTTTGATAATCGAACCAATGATTCCACCATAAAAAAATTATAGCACTATTCAGTTCGATCAAAAAGCTTCATGAGGAACTGGGGGAATCTCCTGCTTCAGAATTGCCAGCAGAGAAAGTATTAACTTGATGGCCACACAAAAATCGCATTGCAACGTTTTTCTTATTGATAAGAAAACTGATATCATACTTAAGATAATGAGGATACTTATACTATAGTGAACCGCACGATAATAGTTCGATGGAAATTGGAACATATCAGTGCAACGTTGCTAAAAAATAGTTGATCAATGTTCTCCACAGTTGATTATGAATAAGAATTAATTATATATATTTTTAATACACCTGATGGATTGGCAACGTCTATTGTTTTGGGGAAGGGGATGTGATTAGGTACTCAGTCATTCCAATTTATAAAGGACTGATTTCGTGCGATTGACTATGATGTAATATTATTGATGTTATCCCATCTCACAAGAATTTTCAGATGTTCAAAAGAGTTCAATGTTGTGATCCAGAGAAATTTATTTTGTAGTAATCCAGTGGTTTTGAAATTGGGTTTTAGAGATTCAGTTGCATTATTACTCGCGTGGGGTCGATATGACATAATTATTTGATTAAGAATACATTCTAGCATTCCTCAATATTTTTTTGCAAATTAGTTCCTAGGAATGAATTCTGATCACTTTAAAGATAGGACAATATTATTTTTTGATAGAATTATCACAATCCACAATGAATGTATCACAATTACATAGTGAATCATCAAAACTACAACTTGAACTTGTAAAAATAATAACTAAATTTTCAAGTTGTTCAAGCATTTGAAGTAGATGACGTTAGGAAAGACGTATAGTAAAACTATGACCACAACCTGAAAAATTATTCATCACAAAATGAAAAAAAAAAATGTTTATATTATTTTTCATCAATACATTTGTTTCTGTTTCCTAGTTGCTTCAAGTTTTATTTTGTGTTACATCCATTTTCTAATTTTGCTAATACTTGGACCGTAACCATGAAGTCTGACCTTGAATATCATGCTACTTCAGTCAAGCAATAATAGCATACTCTCTGTTAGTAAATGCTTTTCTATCAAAATTCTTAGTTTCTTATAATTTTTATATAGCTTTAAAGAGTTTGACATCAATGTGAGAGAGCTTTTTTTGAGGAAATCATGATTCTGCATTTGTAAGTATTGGTTTATAGGTATGTTCTTCTCTTTGTAGATTCAGAAATCCGTAATTCCCAATCTCTCATAATGATAATGCAATACATTCATGTTGCAAGTCCTGTGAGTTCACCTATCGTAGTGAATCAATCCAGTTTCCCCTCCCAATAAATGCATTTTGATGAGAACGTTAACTCAATCTCCATTTGGCATCACATTCGGGTAATTTTTGAAATTAAAAATTCTAATTAGCTACTCCACCTTCCAATTAGAGGGGATCAAATTTTCAGCGATTAAGAGCTAACATGCAATAATTAACATTACGTTGCAAGCGTAACGTATAATCCACCATTGCATTTCACCTACTGCAACAATCAGCATAAACCAACTTCAATGGTAGTATACTATACTACATCAGTCAGTATATTATACTGTACATGTTTCAACTATCCATACATGGATATACAAGAATTATGTCGGAATTCATGTACTATTCTTACATGTATTGAGTATAGTGTGTTTTAGGGACAGGTGGTTACTAGTGATGATTAGATAAAGTGTCTATTTAGTCATTGAATGATTAAAGAACTTGAAATGCACTCCAGTGTCCAAATAAATTGCAAACTCGTCGACACATTGATGATGATTTTTGTATCTTTCCGGTAGGCCTAGTTGAAGAGAGATTTACTTCAAACTATCAGCATCCATCATCTTTAACATTGGTACTTCCCATTCAATCAACTCTGACAGTTCAAAATGAATAGCAGTATAGCAGGAATGGATTAGTTGTTAGCACCTGGATAAACATGGAACCATACAGCGGCAGCAGTTAAGCGTATCTGCATTATGACTCGCGATGATTATGTTGAAAGCGGATGCTTGAGTGCATGATGATTGTAAAAGGAGGAAGATGTAGTCAGTATCATTGCATTGGATGCCAACATTCGATGCGTTTCGATTAACGTTTTTAATTTCTAAAGCCTCGAGGCACATATGTAGCATTCTCGATCAACTAGTTCAAGTTTTATTTTGTTCAATCAACGTATGACAAAATTCTAATCTACTTGTTTATCCCTTATGTAGCCTACTTGTTATTGAGAATACATTACAAATATAATAAATAATAATAATATGAGTTTTAATCTCTAGCTATTAATAATTGTTGGGAAGCTACGTTCATATCCACTGATGATTTTTGAAAAGCATTAATAAATATATAATAATATTGATTTCGATGTTCTTGACTTGATCAAGTCTCATTCATTTATAACTAGGATGAGAGATATCAATTCAAGGAAAACAAAGAACTTGACAACTTTCGATTTGAAACACTGAAATCACATTGTCAAGTGGAAGTCAAATTCCATTCGAAATTGTGTATATCATACAGTATAATTTGAATTCTAGTGGTAATACTAGAGTTTTTTATGAAGATTTACTGATTTTTTCAAATGCTTAATTATTCCAATTTGATTTTGAACAAATAATATTTGATTGGTTTAGAGTTTGGTCTTGTTTTTTTGCTATAACGTAGAGGAATTTGTGAGAATTAGTTGATTCTCGACTTCTCGACTTGGCGTGAAGAGGAAAAAAATATGAAATTATTATGGTGAAATAATTATTTGATGGTATAAAGGTAGTTTTCTGTGGGTGTAGCTAGAGAGAAATGAAGACATCATGCATACATGAGGATCAATAAACAAGAGTTCAACTGGATGTACGAATGAGTGAATTCAGTTGAGACTAATCTGAATTAATTTCTCAAATCCGATGAGAAGGAGCAGGGTAGGCAATTAGCCCATCTTCTGAATCAACAGCAAAAATTCACTCAAATATGGAGTAATGATATTAATGAAAAATGTTTTTTCCTCGAAAGACAAAGAGATGAACACCTTCTCCTATCGTATAGAATACTCTTCACTCAAAAAAAGATTCATTCAATTTGTTTTGATAAACCAAGATGGTCATCTTGGAGACATTCAATGAACCGTTGTGAATTGAGTTAATTAACTGTATTGAGGTCCTTTTTTAAAAGTTTATGGAGCTGCTAGAACGAACTCATTCATATATCATGAAAATATTGAAAGAGTTACTTCTGAAATTCCATATCTTGGCTACATCATTATTCTAAAGAATCCACTATACATACGATGTTCGGGGTATTTTCATATAATATATTTTATAGTTTTTCAAAGTTTGGAGTTTTCTGAATATCTTTAATTGATTTATTTTAAGTATTTTTTCAATTTAAAAATAATTTTTGTGTGTTTTGAATATTGTAAATTGAGTGTGTAATTGAAGAATGTTGAAGTGACACATAATCTAGTTACATTTAGAGTGTTGTAAAAATTAGAATTATTGGAACCGTTTTGGGCGTGAGCCTGTGGTACTTTTTCTATAAGTTGTGTAATTCTGAATAGTGGAATAAACGAAAAATATGAATATCAAAATACAATGTACCTAGAATACAGGTACTATATGCATTCTAGGTACCTTGCCAAAGTATTACTATTTTGCCATTTCTATTGAGTCCACATATTTATGTGAATCTCGAGTCTGAATCTGAGTTATAATCTGACTCCTGACTCGATGTGAATAACTTCGAATTTGTCATTGGTGGTTGGAGAGAACGAGGTCTTTGCTTCTCTGCAATGCTAACGCTATGGCATATATTTTATAGAGACCCTCTTCCAGCATACTATCAGCGTTCCTAATTAATTATAATTAAGCTGTACATTCAATAAATCCTGACAGTATGAAGTGAATCTCACAGTAGTTATATGGACATCAAGCAAAGTAGGAGAAGGACAGTGAGTTATCAACTGCATCTGGGACAAGATGATTTCCAGACAACAATTTTCCAATAAAATTCCCCTTGTGGGAAATTTGTCCAGGCCACCATGAAAAGGTGTGAGTTGTCGCAGACTGGTGTACACATTCACGAAATTTTTGTGCGCGGTACGCTCTTATAACGTAACAATGTAATAAGTAGTATTGGCTGAGAGTTCTGAGCACGGATAACGTGCAAACAGCAAACATAACGTCAATTTTGCAATCGGAGAAATTCCGAACAGAACAACTACAATAATAGGAAAACCAACAACGAATGAAACAGCGACAATAGAAAAAAAAACTGTAACTATTATATTTTGTTGTTACGTCTTTAGTTGAGAGGTTGACAGGCTGATGAGAAACGCTCTGAATCCATCAACGAGGCTGGATGGATTAATCCTCGGTCAAGCGGGTAATCTGCCAGTCCTCATCCTCAAGCAAATCTATTATCAACCAGCGTTGCTTGGTACCAAGAAAGTTATGAGTGTCCTCATTTCATTTCCTTTTCCTAGCGATAAAATATTCTAATTCTTATCATGAATAGTATGTCAGACGCTTTAAGTATGAAGTGAATATAAAGTTTCTGATAAATTAAAAAAGAAAAAAGAATTAAGAAGTAGATAATAAGTAACATAAATGTATCTGCAAGTATTGTTCACCAACAGCCAGGATAGAATCACGAAACAGCTGACTATTCCTAGCTTTGCATTGTTCTTATCCTAAATATCTTGTTCAAATCAAACCGTCTTAATTATCTTCAGTCATAGTCGTTTCAGTTTCAATAAGCTTTCAAGATTATTCTTGGACAAATTAAGATTCAATATCAATAAGCTCTATCCTCAATGTATCCCTCCACCTTCTGTTCAACTCAGATTCAAGTATGAACTTTTTGGATGAATGAGCATAGTCTCATCTATACTACTCTATTGGTATGAATAGTTTCATTATCTTGTTCCCATATTCATTATTCATGTAGCAGGATTTCCTATTTCAAATTATTCCTTTATTCAATTTCAAATTAAACTGTTTTTATCACTGGATTATGATTTCTCAAGTCATTCCAGGTACAGTGAGATTTCAACTGTAGGCGGATGAGAGAGTGAGCTATTCTTGATTGTAGTTCAACTGTTGAAAATCAATTGAATTGTAAACTTCTATAAAATCCTTTTCTCAGAGTGGCATTAACGATAGATCAGTTGTATCGGTAGTGTAACGATATTTGACCCAGACAATAAAGACATAGATGAGCAAAAAATATGGGGGAAGCTGAACTTTTGCAGGGTGTTAGTATTCATAGAACATAGCCGGGGAGTCCCCATCGTCCGCCCACTCACTTCCCCTCAGGACACCCCGAAGTACGAAACTGCAATGGATTCGTAGAACAAATCAATCTCGGCTCCAAATCAAGCTATTGAACTCACTCTGATTCCATCATTTACAGGATGAACAGATCTGAAATTTATATCGCATAACATTTTATCGTATATATACATTTTTCAGGAAGTTATTTTAATAAAAAGCCAATCAGTGAATTTTCACCTCGTGTGAGAAAATTTGATATTTTCTCCAATAAAATATTGCTCACGCTACTTTTTTTCAAGAAAAATGTTGGATATGGAGGTTGTTGCTCGTTCAAGACCTTTAGAGTCAGGTAAAGATTCATATTTCCATCATATAATCGTAATTTTCCAGTTTATCTGCACAATGTAGCCTACGTTTTTGCCGTGCTAGATGCCAATATAAAAGGTGTTTTCGGAAAAAAACTATTATTTCAAGTGATTTTTCTGTTCCCAATGTCATTCACCTCGAGACACATTGGTGATGAAAAATTGAATTTGGTTACAAATTGTGGTTCAGGTATTACTTTCTTCCAGTGTATTACATTGAATTGAGCATAAATAGTTTTGAAATTGGTTACGTGACTCTTAGAAACTGAAGATTTCAAGAGTTCAAGCCATTTTTGAATCAAGAGGAGTGTTCAAAGATAAATTTGAGACAACAGGGCTCATAGAGAATGAAATTACCTACAATTGTATTGTTAATGAAATTACCAATCAGATGATTGTTCCTTTCTCGCTTTAGTCTCTAGTTAGTGGGCGATGATTAACAAAATATCATGAAAAAATAGGAAATAAAAATTTCTTCCAATTCAATTTATTAGGCTATAACTTTTCCATGGCGAGTTAATTCTTGGTGAAATTCATTACAACTTGAAGAGTTTGTAATTAATCAATGAATAATAGATAGGTGAGAGACCTGTAACATAAATTTGCATAAGCTGGAAATTCCGGAATGACCTTCAGCGATTGGGAAATTGCCCAATGTATTTTAATTGTTTGTGCAATTGTTGTCAAGCGGAAAGACAGGGCAAGAGACACCGCGCTTGCATTGACAACAGAGTTGACAGAAATAGATAACGATCAGCAGTCCGTGATGAATCACACACAGTCAACAGTGGCCGACACGCTTCAGCTCCAGCCAATCACATTTCCCCAACAATCCACCACTTCAACCCATGCTGCAAAAACTCAACAAACAAATAACAGCTTGATTGGGAAAAAAGATCTTCCATAAATATTATGAATATATTATAAGATTTCGAAGGACTAACAGTGGAAAGGATTTCATCCTCACAATAATTAGTTCTGTTGTTTTAGAATAAACCTAGCAATCACAAGGACCAATGATATTCAACATACTGTTTGGCCGAGATTGTGTTATTTCTGCCTTTTTTGTTTGATGAAATTAACAATTCAAATTATAAAGGAGATATTATTGGAAAGTATCCTCACATCTTAGAGTCTCATCACACTTAACTATTCTAAGCAATGCTACGATAAAATAAGTCCTATCATGCAATGTTAAATTATTCAAGCTACGAATCTGTTCTGTCCACATCAGCGTAGCGTAGATTCCAATATTGTGAGACAGGACGGCTACGTCTTCCAAATACGTATATCAGCGTAGAGTAGTTAAGTGTATAGAGACCCTTAGTTTAGTATCTAGTCATTATTGTAGTTTTATGCTCAATATTTTTTCTCTGAGGAAAATGCCTACATGAGCTCTAGGCTTGTGCATGAGGAATGAATCAGATGATGATGTGTGGACCTACAGTTTTAGGTGGATTCCGAACCACCTTAAAGTGATTTTTCGACTCATGAATTTATATTCAGAGGAGTGGGCTCAAGTGGCCACCATTCCAATGGGATAGTTTATCAGCGCGACTACTGAATCAAACAGCTCCTGGAATATACTATAATAAATATAGTACTGTATTATAATACTTTAACTAGCGACCCCCTGAGTTGAAGAACTCGCTCATGAACTGTTATATTAATCTCTGAAATCCGCAATTTGCATATTATACGGAGTTGGTGAGAATCATTATGAAAACACTTGAATATCTCTTTTACAAGTATGATAATTATTATGACACTAGGTTCCATGGAGATCCTATTACAATTGAGAAAAAATACTTTCTGTCACTTCAAAACTTTTATCCGCCACCCTTAATCTTTTCATATGGATCCAACTTCATTTCGAATCCAGCTTCATATTGAATCCAACTTCATTTTTTTAAATGGGAACGTAGTCATGTGATAGATGATTCCTATACAGAATTAGAAAAAAAAATCAATGGTGAAACCCGTACATCGATATCTGAAACCGTTTCAATGATCTCAACATTTAAAGATATTAATAAATAATTATACAAAATGAAATAAATGAGTACATTGAGTACATGAGTACATTGGATGATCACGTGTTATTGAACACTAATACTAGCTTCTACTCAAAAATTCAACTTTTTGAAGAAAAAATTTCATAGCAAATTTGTCAACGCCATAGCAACTGTTATCACAAGTAGTGCGGTGTGCTATTACGCGTATGTTACAGACGGACTATAGACAGGCTGGCAGACGTTATTGGAAGCGAGAACTTATAAATTAAATAATAATGTTCTTGTATTATTCAGTTTAAATTATGTGTCGGCGCATGAAGTCTGTCAGTCTGTGTCATAACTCCCCAATAGTATCAGCTTTTTCAAATGAATGGGAAAATTATAGAAATAGCATGCCATTAACTCCAGCTGACCTAGTGATAATCAAAACACATATTAATTTCTCTTATGCATTTTCAATGTTATTTTTTTATCCTGAAATAGGACGAAGGAGTGAATCAGTCTTGTTGTCCAACGAACTTGACCTGTAAAATTTTTTGAAAAATTCGTGTTCAAAATTTGAAGCTGATTGATCAATTCTTTCTTAAGAATTTGTAGAACATACAAACAGACGGAAAACGACTTTGACCTCTAGTAAGTCAAAAGTGAGAACTCGGAACTCGCTAACGCTCGTTCAATACTTTGGAGGGATCGAAGCGTGATCACCTTCAAGACTTTTACAACCTTATGGGCTGAATAAGAATCACACAAGGAAATTTATTTGTCTTGAACTCAGATTATTATTATTATTAACAATGCTAAAATTGAATTTTCGAATTCGATGGAATGTAAAGAAATGCTAGCAATGCTTGACCTTGTCATTTAATATCCACGATATTACGTATTGGAAGAGGCAGAAAAATTAGATGTTTGGTAATGAAATGACTTGATACTTGATCGGTGTACTTGATCAGCCCATAGGTATGAGAGGGATACCCGCACATTATTCCCTCTAGCGCGTTGTGTCTGAAATGGCCATTCGAATACAGTTATCAATAACATGATATCGAATAGGCAAGCTTCACAAGATAGAAATAACCTTGTGTTCATTTTGGAGAATGTATAATTACTCGTAAATAATTGGAAAAATCAAGATTTCAACACAGGATTGTCATTTTGTTATTGGGGAATCCCCAAAAATTATCAAATTCAGTATGAATGTCATTTGATTTGTGGGGGTTTTCAAGTCTTGAGACCCATTGACGGCTTAAATTATATATCCAGGCATTCCTTGAGAGACTGCCCACCAAAAAAAACCCATACCGACTTATTCACTTTTCTCAAGTCCCCTGAAATATGAAACATTGATTTCAACCACGCGTAACGGTCTAGATTGTCTATTTTAAAATTTTGGGGCACATAATTACATAACATCATCATTTTCCATATAAAAATCTACTCAAGACACCATTGTACGCACTTATGTTTGTCTGAAAATCATGTCCACATGTTCTAATTTGGGATTGAGAAGTAAAAACGAGAAAGAGAAGAGGAAAATTTGTCAGTCTATGAGATTCAAGAGGGAGACGTGATGAAATATAATAACTGAAAATAAGTTCATCAATTATAATTCCTTAATCGATATAAATACTTTATTATACTGAATCATATTATTTGAAACTTGACATCATTCTCAATAATATTGATGAGCTTGCAAACTAGATTCAGTTGTGCGGTGGGATGACAGACATTGACTCGATTAGTACAGTAAACGGTGACTGAAGACTGGAAAACTACTGACTGCATTATGAAAAAGAAAAACGCACCGGGACCATGCAGCTCTGTCTTACGGAACAATATTGCACTTGCACTGCTACGTTTTTTAGGAGAGACAGATAGAGACACTGTGTGAGAAGGAGAGAGATGAAGAGAGTCAGAGTGGGACGATTGGTGGAAAGCAGAAAAGGAATGGAAGAAAACACAACAGATACCAATGAGAGATAACAATTAACCTACATTGAAACAGTTTTCCAGACGATAGAGCAACAACGTCTATGTAGTCAACTGGCTGCAATAAACAGCTGAATGACGTTAGAATTTTCTGCAATGCTACAGAACTGGAAATCTATCGCTCTCACTTTCCGTCACTCTTCTCAATATACCTGTCTTCGTAACTTATATTCGATTTTACTGCTTTACATCTCAATCACAAAGACTTTCTTCCTTCTCACTTGAAGTGAGTGTAATAGTTGACTATTTGAAGAGGTTCAGTCGAATTCTACATGATAATTATTCCTAGTTACGAGAGTTATTAGGATTCAGTAATGTTAACGGAAGGGGTTGACTTCGAAGGAAAGACCGTCTAGCACATTATTTAGAACGTTTGCTTGACGTCAGTTCTACCAGTAGACAGTTATCTGAAAAAAAAACTACTGCACGGTGGTTTGGAAGCCACCTTAAACTGTAGGCCCTCTGATATATCACTATTTACTCACGTCCAAACCCAGAAATACATTGATCATCTTCCTCATGAATGACTGGTCTGGCACGTTTAAGGCATTATTGAGCCTGTATTGATGCTTCAAGTCCATGTTTTCCTCGGCCTACCAATGCGTATTTTTCCTGTTGGTTCACGAAAGAATGCATTTGAAGGGAAGCGGTCGTATAAAATTCCTAGCACATGATCAGATCACTACTTGTGAAGTACATGAAAATTTCAATCACAGCAATTGATTTCAGTACCTAATTCAGGCATAGATCAGCCGAACTCTGATTTTTACGTATCATGGTCCTCTTTGTTACTTTAAATAATTACTGTATGTCGTCTGTATGTATATTTCCATCTACTGGATAAAATAAACTAATATTTTTCTTCAAATCTAATCAATAAGGGGAGACTTGGAGTTTCCATTTATGATGGTCCAAAATGATTAATTTCCCTGTAAAGTAATCAGGATATATGGGCAAACCGTCACACAATAATTAATCAGTGTGTAGCATGTTCTAATTACTTTATTATGCAAGTTTGACGTTGAATGGTTGAAGACGTGAAGTTGCTCATATGCACCGCACTGTGCTGCGCACTGCAAGCTAATTAATTTGCCCACCCATCGTACGAGTGTGAGACGTGTCCGAAATATTGTTTTAATTTGGATGCGTCAAAAGATAATGGTGTGAACGGGAAGCTGAACGCATAGTTGAGTAATGCTCATGAATATAGATAAATAGATTGAGTCTGGCATATTGATACTAATATCAATTTGAACGATTCTCACGATTATGTATAGATATAAATAACATTGCCTATGGAAACGGTGCAACGATTATTGAGAGCAACGATCGTTCTTAATTTATTTTACTACTGGTACTCAGGCTAAGTAATAACTAAGTGATCCGTTGCGTCTAGTCACTCACCATTCACCTATTTCACTTGCAATAAATCGTTATTTTTTCAACTGACGTTCCTTTTGTTCTCAAACTATTTTAACATTATTATTGAATAGAACAAATAGATCAAGTGTTTTTTTTTTCATTTTTTCACACTTATTATTAGAATGTAGATTTTCATCTACACATCGAGAGAATCTCCAACTGTTATGCTTATACGATTACATTATAATTTAAAATTATATTATGTGATCACTGCTTATCAGCTTTATCAACTGCTCAATGGAGTTGGCGACTTTTATTATTGAATAAATAGATGGAATATTGTAGTATGCTTTAATTGAATGCATTGGAATTGATAGTTGAACGAGAAACGTGAATGAAAACTCTCAGGGCATTGAAGTGTCACTGAAACTCTCACTTGTCTTTGAAAAGTCAATTACATAAAATGTCTTTGAAATCAACTTTTACCTCGTCACCAACTTTTATTGTTGTTCCTTTCCCAATCATCCATAATTGAGAATGATATTGTTTGAATCAATGTATTAATAAATAGATGCAACTTTCCACATGATTTATCTGGATATTCACTGTATATTGTAATTCTGCAATAATTTATTCCATCTAATCTGAATCCCTTCAATCAGATCTTCTTCTATGAATTTTCTTAATCCATCCATTATATCTACTCCAATTCACTCATAGATTCCAATAGATTTCATTCAATAATCAATTAGTTTTTCAGGAAACACAATTTTCAGCTGAATGGTACGAGGGAACTATCCAGTGTCGTGAAAATTTACCAGTACAATAGGGCAAATAATGTAAGTACTATTTTCACAATGGGAAAAATGGGCTTTCTCGTTAAAAGAGAATTTTCAGTTATAAGTTGAATTGTTTTTGTTATCTACGTTCAAAATTTAATCGTTGTATAAAACTTTCATACAAAGGAATGATTGGGGTTTCAATTATCTTTCACTACTAATCAATAACTTTTTCCAATAAATCGAAGGAAATGTTTTATTATCAAATAATGCCTCTTATTATCAAATTACAGTAAATTTTCCAATAATAGCGATTACGGTTGTAATGACAATTTTTTAGTTGAAGCTACAGAAGCTTTTCAATCTCTCACAATCAAGCACTTTCTTCTCTCTTGAAAGTTTATCGTTCTAGAATGGAAAAAATTGCCATGCTTGGTTGTGAAGCACAAGGTATTATAATCAACATTATTGAGGGGTTCCATTAAATGTTTTATTCATAGAGCATCAATTTCATATAATTTGGAATAGGAACCTCTTGAATCGGAATACCAAAGCGAAAAACACCTAACTGAAACCGCCGAAGCGAAGATTGCCTCGTGTGTATTGATCATAGAAGTACAAAATTTTTTTTTCCACTAAACAAAATAAAAATTGTTTTTATTCACAAACCGTTATTATTCTTATTAACTGGAATCTATGTTCCCAATAAAAGGCGTTGGAATGCTTTCATAGTGGCTGATAACATTTTATCATCGAAATTGTAATCTTGTCAAGCTGTTAATTATTCATATTTCAGGGCTGTTGCCTGTTGACTGCTGACCTGATCTGTTAGACAAACTCCCAATCAGCTTAGTCGCAATCTAACTTAGTTAGTCAGCATTGCAAAGACATGCAATAAAGTGTCTGCACTCTGCTGTTTGCACTCTGGTGTTTGAAAAGATTTACACAGTATTATTATTCAATAGTTCTGCCGATTATCCCATAGGGTACATTACTATTCGACAAGAAATAACAGCTTGGAAATACGAGCACTTTCTTCTCCACAGCTTCACTGCAGGAAGAGATTGTTCAACATTTTATGACTCACTTTTACAGACATTTTTGCGAGTTTTTTCCCCATTCAAGTGCAACATTTCGCATGCCCTGCCACTTCCTGAATATTAATATTACTAAGTACCCAACTTGACAAAAAAGTGCTGAATAGTTTCGTATTTTTGTTTCGATCGTTTTTTTTTTGACTCCAGCAACATTCTGATAACTAGTTGTTGCCATTCTAGATACTATTTTATTTTTGTTCAAAGTTTCTTAATCCAATTCAACAACTCGTTCATGCTCATGATAGATTATAGAATTCCCAGATCTTCAATACAAAGTTATTTTTCTCCAATATGACATACGGTACAGAGAATATACTTTATAGACCAGTCACTATAATACCTTGGTGCATGCAATTTATATTGTAGTTCTGATTTTTCAATATATTGTTAGGTACATAAGAGAAGTCCAGAGCCAATATTTGTTCATGCAAAATTTCCCTGTGCTAGATACAGGATGGCTCAAAAACCTCGTATTTTCGACTCATTTTCCAGTGTTCAGCTATTTCTGCCAAATATCGTAATCGTACAGACAAAATTGTTTTTGCCTTTTCCTTAGATTATAAAATTCTGAATAAAATAAGATCATTCGAAACTCTCTATCGCCAATGAGTACTGAATTATGATCTTCAAAAATGAGTGAAATTTGAAGAAAAAAACAATTTTGATGAATTTTTGTTTCGATCAACAATATCTTCCGATTGTTACCATTTAGATGTATAATTCATCTAGCTCAAGGAAAATTTTACATGAAGAAATTGGTTCTGGACTTCTCTTATGTACCCTAACAGTATATTAAAAAATCAGAACTACGTATAATATAAATTGCAAGCAAACCTTCTTTTTTATGTCTATATTGACTGGACTATTATGATGAAGTTAACTTTATTGAATGATTCTCTTTTTCTCGGATCAAGAGAGTATGAAGAGTTAATTATAAGCAACTTGTTCATTTCATTGTTTCCGAAGTGTGATGGATTCTCAATTCAAGAGATGAAGTCTTATCATTGTGTTCCAGTGTTTCCAATTCCAGGACCAAATACGTGGTTATAGCACACCACAGAATGATAGTGGATTACATTCTTCAATCAGGACTCTCCAAGTTTTTGAATAATTCGATTGAAACCTTTCTTCCAAGTTTTTCACTTCTTCAAATCTTTGGACCTAGCCAAATATGTTAAATACCAGTTTTTCAATGCATGTAGCCTGATTGAGTTGATTAATAGCAAATTTGTCTTGAGATGATTTTAAATTTACGTCAAAGATACGCCCAAGATCCATAATAGGGGATAGGGAGCATAGCTATCGTTCAACATACATTTTGAACATTGGTTTCACAGGATTCTGAAACAATTTGTTCCCACGGACCTGCAGCATTTTTCTCTAATAGAATTTTATTGTGAGCTAAAACTGTGGACGCTTGGTGATTGGAGCTTATACTATTGGCAGACCTGCTGATTGTAACATTCACCTGATTGCAATGGGCCACTTCAGGATAGAGATCTTTGATCTAGTTGGCAATTATTGCCTCAACTGCACCATGGAGTATGAATGAATATAATGAGCTATAAAAATAGATTAGGGAAATCCGGAACAGATCCAACGCGATGAAATGATGTAAGCCGATTGCTTACTGGAGAAAGCAAAGCTGCGAATATTACATCAATAAAGCAATAATTGTAATTAGCGCAATAATATTACAAAATATTTCAGTCTCAACGAGACATGAAATTGAAAAAGATCTACCGGTGTGTAGCCTATTAATTCATGATCAGAAAATTGACAAAAATGGTACAAATCAGTTAGCTCTGAAGATGAGGGTAGTGGACTAACTTCTAAAAAACCAACATACTGTACATCATGGAACTTAAACTTATATTTAAAAATTCTATTCCACATAATTATTAGCCCTTGAAAGACCCTTGTTCTTCATTCTTGATTCAAGTACCATCAAAGCTAAATAAGTTATTATTGAGTAGCTTATCATAATAATTGATTACTTGATAAGTTATATGGAATTTACTGTTTTCAACCATGAATTAATTGACCAAGCGAAATGAGGTCTAAGATTCAAGTCGACGGTTCGGCATTTTTCTTAATGTTTGAATGTTTGAATGTTTGAATGTTTGAATGTTTGAATGTTTGATGTTTGAATGTTGAATGTTTGAATGTTTGAATGTTTGAATGTTTGAATGTTTGAATGTTTGAATGTTTGAATGTTTGAATGTTTGAATGTTTGAATGTTTGAATGTTTGAATGTTTGAATGTTTGAATGTTTGAATGTTTGAATGTTTGAATGTTCGAATGTTTGAATGCTGGAGTGTTTGAATGTTTAAATGTTTATACGCGGTAATGGATTTTCATGAAATTCAGGTATGTTCCTTTTTTAATTGCGCGTCGACGTATATACAAGGTTTTTGGAAATTTTGCATTTCAAGGATAATATAAAAGGAAAAAGGAGCCTCCTTCATACGCCAATATTAGAGTAAAAATTCTGACTATAGAAATTATTCATCATAAATCAGCTGACAAGTGATTACACAGATGTGTGGAGAAGCCAGTCTATTGCTGTATTTCCATAAGGTCTATAGTTTCAATCAGGTACTTGTGGATGAGAATACTGCGTGAGGTCTACTGTTCACAGAACTACTAGTTAGATTGATTAGGTCCTTGAAATATTATTCCACTATCTGTTGTCATTGTCATCAATGATCCTTTTTTATTTGGATGAGATAGCTATCAACTACGTGTGGTATCTCAAAAGTAAGTTACATCATCTTCCATCATTCTGTGCATAACAATGAAAAAATACTGAATAAAAAAACTGTTGACACAACGTATTTTTAAATTTTGACGATAAAAGTGAGTGGTAGCTTCATATTGTATTGTTCGTCATTAAACCTAGAGAAAAGTTCCTTGGTATTTTCAACCTTTTCCGGTAATGAAGGCTACAGAGTTATGAAAAAACGTATTTGCAATAATTTTCTGGATTTATATGTTAATTTCAGTGATAATTTTATTGCGTTTTATAAGTTGAAGTTTGAATGTGAATGAAGGAATTCCTATGGAGTGTGTAATCGAGGTTTTCCAGTTTCTATCTTCTAGCTGTGTCTTCCAATAGCTCTGATGGAAATATGCATTTTTCATGCTGGAAAACTTACTATAGGGTAAGGTAATCGTGATGGAAATAAGAGTTTTTGCAATGAACGGGTCCATGCCAATCTATTCCAAACGCATTTTAAATCCACCACTGATACGTTGGTAAGTCTTTATCTCAATGCACATTCAAGTTTTCAAGTTCACAGATTATCACTCAAACTATCAGGCTTGATATCAATATTGTGGTCTGAAGTCGAAACTATTGTTTGACCGATTTCAATTGAATATTATTATAAAAATGTTCGCCCCTCTGCTCAACCATTAGTAAAAAACCGAGACGTTTTGAAGGGCTCATCACAAGAAAACGTTGAGTACTCCAGTTATTTTTCTTGTTGATTCTCTCCTATTCACAAGCTTGATTTCTTGCTCATTTGAATAAATGAAGAATTATGGTTTGTATATTTGAAAAACACAATTCATCATTAATGAGTTGGATTCAAGCTGGTGCTCCACACGCATTTGTAAATTATAGGTTGGATACTCAACTGCAAATCAATTACGTCTGGATAAAAATTTAAATTAATCCAGCACAAGTCTGAAGAGATTAATAATGAAAGTGATAATATGAACGAAAGCTACTGCATGTATCTGAGTGGTGTAAGTTAGACAGCGATTAGAACTTAAAAGAAGTCATGAAGTGTAACCAAATGTGTTGATTATCTAATTTCATGAGAATTCATGAAAGGGAGAACACTACTTCTCTCATTGATGATGATGATAATAAGTAGCCTTAACGAATGAGAACGCCTGAGTCTTTGAGCTGTAACCCATAATTTGAATGATGTGATGCATGAAACTAATTAGACCAGAGGATTAAGATTCTTATCACCTTTTGGAGTTATAAGTAACAGTTTGTATGCAGTGGCCTATAGCTATAGAAGGAGCTTCATAAGGCAAACAAACACATCAACAGACAGACGTTTGTAGACATAGGAGGTAGCCTATACTGACAGGGTGCTCGGCTGTTGCAACGCTTACAAACTTCAGTCTCCGTTTATATGTCTGCTCACGTCTGCATACAGACTTTTGATTTTTTCCTATCTGACGAGGTGTGCTTCCGCCTTTAGAGGTGCACAACGGGGTCAAGTCTCATGAGACTTTGTAATTCGAACAAGAGCATTCCAAATGATTGAAGGTCCCATACTACTGGAGCAGATAACTATATAGTAGCAGAATACATACCATATTCTACAATCGTAGGACGCTAAACAATGATTGTGGTGGGTGTGGCTGAATATTACTGTTTTATTCCATTCATTTTTTTGGGACTTTCAAATTTTCTAAAAAAAACTCCCGATACGAATAAGTCAAAATGTCACAACCACATCTTTTGATATAACGTATGACCAGTAATTTTTGATAGGTTTTCACACCACTAGCCACCACTTGAAACCTTTGCAGATGCTGGTCATCCACCATTGTAGAATTTTCGTGATAATTCATACAAGTTAATGAATATAACTATAAGAATACAAGATATAATATATCACACTATACAACAATATAAACTATGATGGTGAAGTGCGGACTCCTAACAAAGATGTATTAAGGCTGATAAAATCTGAACTCCATTGTTTAGATAGAATGGAAGTATTCCTCAGCTTGTTGTCGTTGAACATATTATCATTTTGAAACAACTATTCAGTTACTCGTAATGAGACAAAGTCCTAATGAATTTCAAATGAGTCCTGAAGCTTTTTACTCATTGGAAGGCTTTGATATTGAAGTACAATCATAATTAGTTTGTAAGCTGAAATCTTCATCTTTATTTTTTCAAGTTGCTGATTCAGCTATAAAATGATATTCATAGTAATCCATTGAATAAAATTAAGAGCTCGATCGAAGTAAGAAAAAAACGGTCGCCTCATAGAACACCCATCTCCAATCGCACCTTCAAATGCTTACTACAAGGTCACGCCTACAACTAGCTCTCATTGGCTGATAGAATCACTTCAATATACTTCAATATGGTATAGACTCCATTTTGAAAACAGCATAACATGTGATGCGATGGTATCACTAGAATCATTAACACTACTGAATATGACACAGACAACAAAAACCTGTCTCAATGATACCCGTAAATATAATAGAAAATATTTCCACTAAATAAAGAAGAGTACAGATTGATTCAAGGTACCTAGAATTCTAGATTGAATGTGAGCCTGAATGCAATGATGAGTTAAGATCTGGAATTTGAGGCTATGTTCTGAATCGCAACTGAATGAGACAGGCTTATTACATTACAATATCAGAATTACTCTTAATCTGGAAGGGACAGGTCATGTATTCTATTTCATAAATTCACCGAAGACGACCAGGTCAATTAATTTTCGAAGGAGATACAATGTGGTTTGAATGATATTTTATCAAATAATCGTAGTCCATGCTTGGCTGTGATTCAAGAGTTTTTGTTGGGTCTCTTAAAACTGGGCTGCGATTGCATCCTAAATTTGAAAGGCTCCAGGCCGTTCAGCGAATTTTTAAGTCTTCTACTTCAAGAGCTCTCAAAATTAGATATTATTTTACTAATATAATATTACTTTACTTACTTTATTTACTTCATAATACAATATTATTACAAGACATAACAAAATGAAAATAATAAAGAGCACTCCCGATTGGCATTATAAGATAATAAACATTAGGTCTCTAGTCTATTGCAGTCTTCAAAATATATATTTGTCGTCATTCATATCAGCTTATAATGGCGATCATGGAAAGAAAATACTATTGTTGTGATGCCGGCTATGGAAATGTAGGCATTTTATGTTGAAAGGCAATACTTTCCCATCTAATGGATTTTTTAACCAATAAAATGAATGAAATGATAGGATTTGAGCACTCACCAACAGCAGGAGCAAGACATGATGGTAGAAGCTCATCCCTTCGGACGCCCTCGATGCAGAGGCGCCGGCCGGGATTCTCCCGCGGGAGAAGACGCAGTAGCTGACACTCCTCTCAGCTGTCGACCAATTCCCGGCACTGGTCTTTCGACATCGACCAAGACGCATTTATAGTCAAGACGCTGTTTAATTGGAACTCATCCACGGCGATGTCGCCTCCTCTCTTCTGCTTTGTTTTATGCCCGACTGGTGCCGAAAATGATTGTTTTCACTTGCATAGTGATCGAAGATCGACGAAGAGGGCAGAGGGCAAAGAGGCTGCGGCGACACGTTCCGGATGAACCCGGCAGAGGCGCAGCGCAGAGCAGAGCAGAGCACAGCACCACTCAACCGACCAAATTACCTTGCTTTACATAACATTCCAAACACTACTGTTCTCTACTATTCTGTTTACTAGATGCCTACTTCATTTTAGATTTCAAAGCTCATAGTCCTATAGGTATAAGTCGAAATGGGAAACGATCTGCAGTGTATGCATACCATAATATATTGCGAACAGTACTGTCTCGAAGTACTCTGTGTAGCTCTACTGTGTTCTGGATCTCACAGCTCGAGCTTGTCACGAGAGTCAATCTCAAACGTACATAATATGATATTCTTAACAGAACTTTTCTGAACTAATATCTCTATCAGCATCTTTCATCTGAATGTGTAATCTGTTACCAACTTTTTTTTTTTTAATAATACATTCATAGAAATTCAAAATATATAGATTAGTAATTTGTAGTTCCACAATAGAAGAACTGGACCCTGTTCTATGAAAACCTTGAAATTCGAATTCTTTAATAATCTGTTCACAAATTATACGTATCAATAACCCACATGGTAGGCTACGTCATGGAATGCAAGTGTGGTATGAAGAACTTGAATATTACTATGAGAGGCATGGTGAGATGGTTCGTCTCTTTAACAGATAAAACCGTGAATAAACCTACCACTCCAACTTAGTACCTGTACCACTTGTCAAGTTTTACACTTGAACTTTGATTATGAGGAGAACTGGATGTTACGCCGTTTACGGAAGTGGAGAGAGATATTTCACACTGCATCGATTCATCATTTTTCACCTCAAACGTGCTCCAACGCAACTCTTGCTTCCACCTAATCTTTATCAAATTATGTCTCACACCATTTTCCTAAGAGCGATCTTGAGAATTTTCTCAGAATTCTTCACCAATAACCGTGGAGCATGAAGTTCCCTTTACATCGTCTTTATCAAATTATGTTTCTAATCATATTCTCAGAGGTAAAAATCTCGTAACATTATTTTTCATTGATCTTCCAGAAAAAGTGAGGAAAATAAGGCTTTCTTCCCAATATATTCATCAAAATCTGCTTCCACGAAATTCATGTATGTTAATTTTTACTGATGATCTTCTATGATAAGTGAGTGATATGAGGTTTCATCTCCATATCTTTATTCTATTGTGTTTCCACTTTTTCCGGAGCGTTTTCATGCATCTTTTTCGAGCTTTCCTTATCATAACCTTTATTGGATTCTGTTTTCCACAATATTCACCAGCGTGTATTTTCTTTGTGATCATTTATTATATAAGCTAGGAATATGAGGCGGTTCAAAGAGACAAATCGATTGGCAGCAGGAGGATAAAAAGAGAAGAAAAAATCGATATCAGATTAATCGATTATCGATCTGTTATCGATCATCGATCATCGGGCGTCTCACGTCATTTCACCACTTCATAGCTTCACTGCGATGACGTTCACAGACCAGCCGTGTCCTAAACCAAAATATTCTTCCCGTTTCCATCCTCTTCTAATAGTGAATATTCAAACCCGGAACAAATCTCTCCTTCCAGTTTGGATGTGGAGGTAGGATTTCATAGTTGTCGAGTTATATCCTCTTCGCATAAAAAACAAACAAATCAAAACAAACAACCACATCACTTTTTGTTATGTTTACCAGTTGATGAGTAGATTGAATAAATAGAGAAGAATATTGAATATTGAATATTTAGAGAGTAGAATTTAATAGAGTTCAATATAGGAGAGTATAGAATAGGATATTATATATACAATTCAATATCTAGTATTACTGCCCTACACATTTTCTCCTGTAAAATGATATGAATACTAGTATATTGAATATGAATATTGTTAGTATGACAACTGAATAACTTCATTCACTAAACTGACCGGCAATGAGCTAGATTAGTACTCCATCAACTAATCCAACTAATCTACAGTTATTATCATCAGTTCATTCAACACTGACATACAGAGAGCAAATAATTATCATTGAAAATTGTAAATGATAGACAAGAAGCATCACAAGAAGAAATCTCCAAGACATTGAAGATATTTACATCTACAATGTTGGTTTTCAATTATAGCAGCATGAGAAAATCTTTATGTTTGGAATATTCGTAGGAGTGTTGTATGTATTTTTTACCCACTCACAGTATGTTGCTATATGTTGATTTATAGCATACTAGATGTTATGTCAGTATGTTGAACAAACACGATCCAATAAACTACTATTGATATTGGGTCATATTGACTATAAAAGTTTTCACATATCAGTCATCAATAATGTGATACTACTTGACTGTAAAAAACCTGACTGGAATCATTGGTAATATCTGGAATCGTACCTGCCACCTCAAGGAGGCCGAGCAAGGGCTCTATTCACTAGCCCAAGCTCACTTTGAAAAATGTGATCATCTAAGAAGCTTCTAAGCTCTGGGTTCTCCGAATTCAACAGAGGAGAGCCTTGCAGGAATCACAAAATGAATTCCATCTTGATGGAATGGAAATATCACTATAATTGTTACAAGGAGAATGAAGGTCTTGAGAATGATTATGCAAGTTGTTATTGGAAATATATAATTACTAATTGTCTCATTTCATAGTCTGGAATATGTTTCGTGGCTCGTAATGCAGTCCAGTCAATGGATATTTTTTAAGTTGACTGCATAATTTTCTCCAGAATTCATCAAGAACTTCAACAATAATTTGAATTGTGTTGTTATATATGAAGCAGTATTGGTCTGTTGCTACTTTTGAAGCTAAGCCATAACGACACTAATGCACAGTCAGACGTTTTTCACAACAACGCTAAGTAAGTACTTTGAACTGGCTGTCTCTGTCTGCCACACACTTTTCCCGTTCATTTGGCCGAAAAATTTGTATCGAATGCTTGCACTGCTCCGAGCGCTCTGTTATGTAACACCATCCGACACCACCGTGGCCAATCACTGTAAGTAGGGCTGCAAAGCAGACGCGCTCGTTTCCCCGGCATTTACAAGGGCGACATCGCATCAACTCACTCAACCCTGCTAATTTATGCTGAAAGCTATTCTAAAGTGATAATCAAATGCATGTTCTAGCGCTTACTGGCGAATTCGAGAAGCTTCACTTTTGTTAGTGAAGTACATTTTTGCTTGTTATTATTAGTTATTCTTGATTGATGCATCAACATTCTCGGTTCTGCAATCTGAGACATTTCCAGATAGATCTATCCTATTCCTGCTGAAGAATATTATTGAAGGATTATTCATGATGAGATTTGCTAGTTCTGATGTTTACTGCATAATTCTTCAGTTTTCATCCTTGCTAGTGAATTTCTATTATTCCTGCTAGTAATCATCGGATGAAAAAATTGGGGGGCTCTAGGGGCGCAAGGGGGGTAAACTTCGTGATTTGAAGGTTTTTATCTAGTCTCCAGTGTGTTCTCTAACTGATTTTGAGGTGGGTTCTCCGAGGCAACAAGCCATATCGGCTGTGAATTTTTTGACATTTGCAGCTTTAATATAATGAAGACTTTAAATATAATAAGATTCTCGTAATAGTAAAGATGAAGAGGGATGTAGTATTGGAATAGCTCTTATGTTAATGAATACATTATAATGATTTACAGAGATCCTGATCAATATGCTATCAATTAACCTGGAGACTTCAGTGAATACTGACAACCGAGAGAATAGCTGGAAAGAAATTAGATGAGTGCTACTAAGAAGATTGTATTTGGCCAAGCGGAGATTGAACCCGGCACTTTCTGATTACCTGAATCATCAGGAATGTTCCTAATAATTATTACACCATCAAATCGAGCTCCGAATATCAGCGCTTTTAACAGAGCTTTGGTCTACGTTCTCTATCGACTGGATGTTCTTTTTCTGTATGTATGTGATGAATTTTCGGTCAAGTTCATGAATAGCGCATTTATAATACTGTATTATGATTTTTGTGACAACGCATGCTTATGGAATGAGGTATATGTTTAAGTGCTTAAAGTACAATGCTTATCTGAAAGGAGTCTTGTCTTGAAAATCTATTATAGCCTGTCACAGTTCGGGCAGTTTTAACCGGCATATTTAAATTTCCGAGATTGGGTTCTTAAAGGAGAGGTAGTGCTTTGAACTTATTATTCTGAAAAGTTCTTAGGTTTTTTTTATAACGTCAGATGTGTGTCTCGTTCAAATCCTGGAACTGGACGGAGGTCAGAATTCTCGAGATCCTACTTTGATTGTTGGTTGGTTTTACATTTTATTAGAGCGATAACAAACTTCAGCCAAGCAAGAAGTTTCATTATATATATATATATATATATATATATATATATATATATATATATATATATTGAAATATCAATTGATCATTCAAATCACCGTATAATCCAAATATCGTAATATTTGTTTCTCAACCAAAAACTATTATCCTATTATATATAGCGAGCAATTTCTGTATAATGGCTGAATTCCAACACCATGTATCTCAAAAATAGCAATTTTTCAGGAGAGCAAAATAACATGATATTTTTTCAAATTCACTAGAACTAAAAAAATAAGATAGCGTCAAATTATAAAACCAATTTGTTTGTTAAACTAAAACTTCATTTTAAATGAAATATTTTCCCTCTTTGAATTATTGACAATTTTTTGAGATACCTGATGTTAAGCTAAAGTTAGTTTGAGATAAGTGTTGATCGTATAGGTGCATGCAGATATACGCGCCGCGAACATGAGCAATTCACTTTTAAGCAGCTGACTATATCTGTATTTTTACAGAAACGGTATAAGATATAGATATAGAACCTTAAGGTGCGTACAGATTTACCGATGTATTAAGTCAATAAGACAATTTATTGATAAGATATTTTATTAAAACTACAGTTTGATTATTTAAGTATCGAAATATTTGTCTTTTAAAAAAGTTATTTGTTCGAAGTTATTTCTTGTAAGTCAGGGAGTCGTAGAAGTGGTGGTAATCCTATGGAATTATGTATTCCAACTCTTGTAAATGTTTCCATTTGGTGTATGGAAGTGCAATCCTTTCTTTGAATAATGGTGATGACATCTGTTATTTTTTAATTTTGTTTGGTCTTCTAGGCTAATCCTCAAAACTTCCACTAAGAGACAGTTTGAATTGAATTTGTCCTGGGAAGGTATTGGAAACAGCCGACATCAACAACACATGGGTCGCCCTTCTCTCTTCCTGGACGAACTAGTCATAGTAGTGAATATTCGAGAAATCCTTGAAAAATGCATGATTCAAGTATTCAGCTTCGTAAGGAAATGGAGTTTGCCGGGCCTCCTTTGTGTATTTGACATACTCAAATGGCATGTACACATCTTTTCCCCTGATTTGTTTTTCAACCCATGCATGCACTGAATCCCCCTCTATTTGGGTATGTCCCTTCACCTGATACTTTTGAGTCACCTTAACCTCTTTCTGGATAAGGATAATGGAGAAGAGCATTAGACACAAATTGGCTGTGATTTTGGTTGGTACAGTCATCTGTGTACACTACTATGGGGCGGCTTGGAGATAAACAGCGTTCTGTCAAATAATCTATCAAACAAGAGGCAAGTGTGTTGGCCGATAAATCCCCCTCTACCTCTGATAACACTTGCAGTGTCTATTGGTCAAGTTGTACACTGTGTAGTTGTGTGAGTTCAATTTCATTTTATAGTAAATAGCACTTGCTTTTGTCATTGGAGTTGATTAAACAGATTCCACGTCTGCTGTTAAGCAGATTATTACACCTTCAACTACCTTCAGCTTGTCGTTTTCTTTCTCAGACCGTGCCACATTTTTTCCATCAATATGGGCATCATACTCTTCCTTTGAAACATTGCCTGCTTTAGACGCATAGCATTGATCGCATTGATCTTTTTTTGGGAGTGAAAGTGGATAATGTTTACATTCAAATATTTGCATGAAGGTGGTGATGGATCCAATCACTTCATTATTCGAATTGCAGAAATCTTTGAATGATCTGTATAAATCGATTTTGTATCCCACAATGGCTCTAGATACATTTTACTGGAGGATGCTCTGCAGTAATGAGACGGCACTTAAGGGGTACTGTCAAACCATTCACAAATTATTTCCTTCTTTTGTTCCTTTTAACCTTTTTTTTCACCAACATCTTGTTGTGTAGCACCATTATTCCTCTTTTCTCTGAATGCTGTCCTTCTTCATTGTCTGGAACATCGCCCATATTTGATATCCAATTTTGTTCTATCCATTCCTTTATACCTAGGGTATTCAAGTACATCAGCTTGCAAACAGGTTTCAAATCACCAGTAGTGGGACTCAGATAGTATTTGTTAAGAACCAGACCTCCTACTTGTTTTTTCTCCAACTACTGTCTTTTGTTGTGTATTGGTTTTTTCACATGGTCAGAAATATAAAATTTTTCTCCTTCCAAGATAGTTGCCAAAACCGTTTGAATATACTACACCTCATCTTTCCTGATATTTCGGTGTACTTCCGTTTTTTGTTTGCTTTAAAAACTGAAGAATTTCAGGCAGGTCCCATCTTTCTTTCGTCATGCTCAGTTTCACTCCGTTTGACAGTTATTTTACCATCAACTTCAACTCTCTCATATCCCAAATACTTTTTTCCTGTCATCCTTAATTCGTTATGAATATTAATATCCCATGAAGAATCATGTCTGGCCGCTTGTTCCGTTTTCTTTCTCAATTATTGTCATTATTGAGAGCTTCCACAGTACATAAATCATTTTGAGAGTTGTTGGCAAGTTCCGTGAGTGTGTTGTTTGCATTGAGATTGTTTCAATTTTGTCTTCTTGAATATTAGAAGGGTGATTTCCACTGCTAACATTGATAATATCATCTTCTGATAATGGGAAATCTGGATCATTGGGATCTTCATTGTCCCTTGCATCATCCATACTACTGAGAATGTTCGTAGCATCTTCATTTGTGTCATTGTCATGAGATCATTTCATATTAGTAGATTGATCAGCTTCCAGTAAATCTCTCCGATAGCTTGTCCCTGGCTGATTAGAATTTGTTTCATCAAGAGATATTATAACTTCTTCATGAAGGACATCATCGGTTGAAAATGATGATTGATAGCTTGTCCTTGGGTGATTAGAATTGGTTTCATCAAGAGATATTATAACTTTTCCATGCAGGACTTCATCGATTGAAGAACCATCTTAAAATATCACTTCTGGTTCCTTAATCAACAATCCAATGCGGTTTGTGGCTTTTTCAGATCCTGAAACAAACAACAATATTATTTAATGTGTTCTACTATTTTTAATTCTATTGATGTGAGTTGAGCTGTAGTGAATTTCACAAGATTGAGTGGATCATCCACTCGAAGTGATTTCAGTGTGAATAATTCACTAGTTGATCCACTGGAATTGACATCTCCTTGAACTCTTGAAAGCATGGAAAGGCTTCACAATATCAACATTAGAAACTAATATTGCGAATTAACGTTATATTATGAACACTCCATGCCTCCATTTTCTTCAAAGTGTGCTGTGTACTTTAGAAGTGAAAACCGTGATATAATAAAATAATTGTTATTTCAAAGCAAGTTGAGGGTAGACTATAATTAATTATCCATTCATTGAAAATACAACGATTCAGATATTTATCATTTGGGAGTCTAGTCATTATTGTCATTATTGAGAGCTTCCACAATAGGCCTACATAAATCATTTTGAGAGTTGTTGGCAAGTTCCGTGAGTGTGTTGTTAGGTGAAGTAAAATCAAGCCATCCACTTGCTGACATTTGAGAATATTCTAATACAAGTATACTTACGAACTGTTCCTTCTTTTTCCAGCAGGGACATCATATCATCAATCAGATGCTGGCTTTATGATTCAGAGGCCCGGGTTGAAATCCCGGCCCGGGCAAGATATTTATCTCGGGCCACTCCCGTGCTTCGGATGGACTCGTTAAGCCGTCGGTACCGGCTGCCTAAAAAGCAGTCGATTGGTCATGTCAGAGGCCCTGAAATTGATCAGTTGTGACCTGAAAACTCTGACACCAGACCTGAGTCAGCCAGGTCACTCGAAATTATTATATTATTATCATCAATAAAATCACTGTCATTACTGTCAAATTGGTCATCCATTCTGACAAGTTCCTGTAGGCTAACAACACGTATCTTAAAAGCATTTTTCTATGTAAGGAACAAATTTATAAGTTCAGCAAATTTTTCAAACAATCTATAATATTCTTCAAACATAGTAATCAATCAATTAAACAGTTCTATCAAACTCAATGTAATCATAATTACCTTGAAGTACTAGCCAGCCTGTCTACTCACATGTGTTTCCAATGCAAACAATCCGAGATACGTGTAGTTAGGTTTAGTGTCTACCAACTGCCAAGATCCGTGGAACAAATTTACGTCATTTTATCAATTTTCCCGGAATAATTTGAGTTACTTGTTGTTATTATTAGGTGAAGAATATGCCATACAGTTTATTATTCCACACTTAAGTGAAAACAACAAAATTTCGATATACGTGGTGTTAGAATTTAGCCAATTAGAAATATATTATACTAGCCATCATGCTCGCTTCGCTCGCCGTACCCGTCTAGCCAGGGTACCCATGGACCCCCGACTGGATCGTCCAAAAATGAGATCGACGGGCTCGCTTCGCTCGCCTGCATTTTTCATTTGGGCATGCTTCATTCCATCAGAAAGTCAAAGTACTTCCTCGCTCGATTCAATCACCAATATTAATTTCAATTGTCTAGTGCAGGGTGGAGAACTTAGTTAGGTGGACAAACGCAAATTTTGGTCGTTTCTTTGGCGTTATTTCAAATTCCTTCTAACACAACATTATAACACCCTAGCTCAGCTTCTGTACTAAATTTGAACAATATCTGTTTATCTGTTCTCGATTAATCTGAGAAAAAGAAAGAAGAAAAAGCTGGAAAAACAATAATTTTGGGCGTATCTTTGACGTTATTGCGAATTCCTTCTAACACAACATTATTATACCCTAGCTGAGCTTCTGTACTGAATTTGAAATTTTCTGTTCATTTGCTCTCGATAAAGCTGAAAAAACGCTAAAAAAAACGCTGGAAAATCGCAGATTTTGGGCGTATCTTTGGAAATTTTTCCAAATCCTTTCTTAGAGCGCCTCTAAATGGCCAACTGAACATACCTACCAAATTTGAACGTTTTTGGTCCGGTAGATTTCCAGTTCTGCGAGTGAGTGAGTGAGTGAGTCAGTCAGTGAGTGAGTGCCATTTCGCTTTTATATATAGACTAGCCGTCAGGCTCGCTTCGCTCGCCATATCCGTCTAGCCAGGGGGCTCCGCCCCCTGGGCCCCCGACTGGATCGTCCAAGAATGAGATCAGCAGGCTCGCTTCGCTCGCCTGCATTTTTCATTTTTATCATATTATAATAGGACAATCCAGTCGGGGGTCCAGACTAAACGTCTGGCTAAACAGATATGGCGAGCGAAGCGAGCCTGACGGCTAGTAATATAATATTCCCAGGATTGAAGTAGCAGTGCCCAATAAATTTTTCCGCGATAAATTCATTTAAATCTTCAACTTGGTGCCAACCTAACAAAATCAACTCAACTTAATGCCAACCTGACAAAATTATTGATTTAGTTGCCAGTTAACAACTGTTTCGAAGAGGTACTCTATCTAGATTATAGTTCTATAGTAACATATGATATGGAAATTTCAATTCTAATTAAGAGATTGGGAGAAGAAGAATATACATGCTAAAAGACGAACTTTAAACCCTTAAAAACAACCCTTAGAGTTGAAATATTGCCAAAAGATTTCTTAGTGCGCCTCTAAAGGGCCAACTGAACATACCTACCAAATTTGAACATTTTTGGTCCGGTAGATTTTTAGTTATGCCAGTGAGTGAGTGAGTGAGTGAGTGCCATTTCGCTTTTATATATATAGATTGGTTATCCTATTATATCTTCTTCTTCTTCTTCTTACAAACAAGGATTAGGCTTTAACCTGTTCCCACTCAACGTTAGTAGACAGAAGGTTGATCACTCGCAGGTGTAAGATTCGAAGTGGTGGGGGGGAATGCCAGCGTGACGTCACGTGTAGTAAAAAAGTGATAGAGTAACCACACTTAGCATACAGTTTATTCACTGTATCTTCAAATACATCGTCGTTTAACCCCCTCAAGATTGACCTAGAACTTAAAAATTCTCCATACTTATAGCGATTGAATCACTAATTCTAATGATGTTGTTAAATATTTCAAGTTCATTCAACTTGTATGAATGAGATTAAGTTGAACGTTTTTCAAGAATCTAAAAACGTGACACGAAAAAGTTAATAAGCTGAAAAAGCGTTAGTAGACAACGTTATACTATTATAATTTCAGATTAACCCATAAAAAATCTTGATAAACCAATGCTATGCAATAAACCGATAAACCCAATAAATCCGCAGAATTTCATTCATATAAATGCACTGAACACATGCTGGTATCGAGCACTCATGTTCTACGAGAATCAAAATATCTCATCCCCGAAATTCACAAGCTGATGTATAGCCAAACTACAAAATATAAACACGACCTAGAAGATGAAGAAACCTTAAGGGTTTGAAAGGGAAGGTTAGGAGGTGGGGTTTTTGAATTTATATGGCAAAATACTTGTATTATTCAAATGTTTTGATAATTATTGTATTGAAACAGAAATCTTGCATGTCAGAAAATGTTTGTGTTATATAATTTGACTATACGTCACCGTATGATTTTCAAGAATGCGATATTCTGCCTACTCTGTACTACAGCCTACGTCACGGCTGCAGTTCCCCCACTCCAATTGCATTTCAACTAAAATACTATAGATGAGTGACCAACCTTCTGTCTACTAACTTTGGTTCCGACTCACATCCAGCCAATTATTCAAATAAACATAAAAAATCCTATTATTGCCAACGCTTGCGTGGTCTGCCAACATCTCTTTTGCCTACTGGCTGATAATTATAGACTTTAAATGGTATTCTTTCAGCTGACATTCTTGAACATGCTCCCTCCATTGATGCCGATTCTCTTATTATATTAAGCGAGCTATTGATTCCTATCATATTAAGCGAGCAATTTCTGTATTTATATATCTGGCTATTTTTATATATGGTTATTTACGTTCAACGGATCTCGAAAATGGCTCTGACGATAATCACGAAATTTGGAACATAGTAGGTTTATCATATAAAGATTCGATTGTTCTTGGTCTCATCCTTGGGAAAACTCGCTGAACGACATTAAAAGGATAATTCATCCTTGGCTGAAACAACTGTGGATAGTAAAAAGGTGAGTATGTGAAAAATCGAAATATCGCACCCCCGAAATGCATAAGATGACGTATGGCCAGCTGTGAAATTTAAACACGATCATTTTAGAGAATTGTGTTCTGTTTATCAATAAATAAAAATAACGAGCGAAGCTCGGTGCCCCGATATATTTAAGGCTATTTTTGTTCGACAGATCTCGAAAACGGCTCCAACGATTTTCATGAAATTTGGAATATAGTAGGTTTATGATATAAAAATTCGATTGCTTTAGGTCTTATCCTTAAGGAAACTCGCTAAACGACATTAAAAGGATAATTCATCCTTGGTTGAAACAGAGTCTTTCATCGTCTGTGGATAGTAAAAAAGTAAGAGAGCGAGTGAGTATGTGAAAAATCAAAATATCGCATCCCCGAAATTCATAAGATGACGCATAGCCAGCTGTGAAAATATAAACACGATCATTTTAGAGAATAATTGTGTTCTGTTATCTTCTATACTTATAAAATTCTTATCTCACTGACTCACTGACTCACTGATCACGATTTCTGGAAAACTACTGGACGGATTGCAACAAAACTTGAAATATAGCTTCCTTATAAGTCCTAGGTGCTCACTAAGAAACCTTTTGGCGATATTTTCACTCTAAGGGTGGCCTTTAAGGGTTTCAAGTTCGTCTTTTAGCATGTATATTCTTCTTATTCCAATCTCTTAATTATAATTGAAATGGCCATACCATATGTTAATATAGAACTATAATCTAGAGAGAGTACCTCTTCGAAACAGTTGTTAACTGGTAACCAAATTAATAATTTTGTCGAGCTGGCATTAAGTTGAGTTAACTTTGTTAGGTTGGCACCAAGTTGAAGATTAAAATGCATTTATCGCGGAAAGATTGATTGGGCACTGCTACTTCAATCAGAGCTATTCCTGAGAATATTATATTATTATTTATTTTCCAATCACTTGATAATAGCATTATTTATAACCGAAACATGTCGTGTTGAATAATTTTGAAAAGGGTAATCAGATTTATAAATATAAGAATAAATATTTTTATTTCTATTCCTGGGAGTATAGATAATTTTTATGTTTCATAAAACAAACTTTTATGACGGGAGTTCTATCAAGATCATATTCTATCAAGACTAATTTTGTTTGTCTAATATCTGACAGATCGCGTGAACAGCTTAAACAATTTCGATGAAATTTTAATTATTCAGTATAATGAATGAAGGGTATTTTTAAAACTTCAGAAGTGTCCGTCGTGGAATCTGTGTGCAAAGAATGAGGAAATTCGGCCAGAATTTAACTTGACGAAAGAAAGGGGTTATTTATTAAAACAGCCAAATAGCCGTTGTTGCTTTTCCTAATGTAAAAATATCTTCCATAGAAGTAAGGCGCTTTTCCCATGAATCAATTATTCCCAAACATTAGTTGTGTTACCAAAGAAAATAGAAGGTAGCTTTCGATAAAAATATTGGAGAATATGCATAACCGTTCGTTGATATTCACTTATAACTGTCAGTATACCTCATTAATAGCATCAATGCTCCCCATTCAAATAATGCTGACACATTGTTTTGAATCTTACTACAGTATAATTTGTTTACATTAGATCAGATGCAGATAAGATTGAAGCTACTGTTTCGATTTCGAAATTATGATTGACATTTTCGCTTTTTATGCCAGCTGTTATTAGTTTCGATTTCAATTATGTTTGACATTTTCGCTTTTTATACCCTTTGTTATTATGTGAGCTCTCATTGAATGAAATCATAATCATTGAAGTCAATTTATTATACTAAGCGAACAATTTCTGTTTAAATATGTGTGTTTGCGGATATGTAGTATGTATGTCTGACGGATCTCGAAAATGCCTCTAACATTTTTTATTAAATCAGGAATAGAGTACGTTTGCGATAAAAAAATTATTTTGGAACAGGTCTCAACTCTGGGAAAAATCGCTAGAGCTTTTTCAGAAAGGTTTATTGGTCCCGCAAGTAGCAGCTGATCAAAAATTTTCCATACTCTGTTGAAAACGAGAGAAAGAAAGTGTGAGCAAGTGAAAAAGTTTATAATAGCTGTAGTTGAGTTACCAAATTTAGCGATCTTATTTTGAAACATTGCAGTATTCATGGAACATCTGGAAGAAAAGGTACAGAAAGTGACCAGATGATAGCAAAATAAATTTAAAATCGATCTCTCCAAACATATGGTAGTTGAATTGATGTTTATTGTGAGGTGATAGAAATGCGACTAATTCATTCAGCTTCTGTTGTATTGGTTCCTCTGTTGCTCTATGTTTCTATGCAGCCATGGCCTTGAGAGACTCAGTTGTCCTGTCTGTTAATTCCTAACCCGGACTAAATACCACGAGAACCAATCAGAGAAGCCTTCTATTAAAAAAACCCTGCTCTGATTAGTTCTCATGGAATTTAATCATAATTGAAATTGAACAGATTCAAAAGGCTTTTGAGCTACTGGACCTGATATTTTCATGTTTCAAGATCAGCTAACTATATCGAAAAAAAACATAATATTTCATCATCTGGTCCTATTTCCTTCCATCCCATACTATTAAACAAGAAATTTCTGTTTATATGTTAAGATGTTCAGATGTTTGGATGTTTAGATATTAAGATGTTTATATGTTTGTATCTCGAAAACGGCTCTAACGATTCTCACGAAATTCAGAGCATAGTGGGTTTATAATATAAAAATTCGATTGCACTAGGTCTCATCCCTGGGAAAACTCGCTGAAGGACATTGAAAGGTTAATTATTATTCATCCTTGGGAAAACAGCTGATAATAATTATTTCGTCATCTGTTGATGATAGAAGTGAGTGAGCGAGTTCATGTGTGTGAGACTGTGTCATAATTATGACTCAGCTGTTGAACTTTTGTGATCATACAATCAGGTACTTAGTGCCGGTTGCAAAAAAAGCCGGATTATTTCCAATCCTGAAAAATTCCAGTAGATCTATCTTTTTGAAATGGTCTTCTCTGATTTTTTGGTTAAGGTGAAATTAATCAGGATATTCATCCGGCTTTTGTGCAACCGGGCCTTAGTGAGGGAAATTTTCGCATTCCTCTGGGAATTAATTTTCATCGTTTGTTCAAAACTAAAGAGAGAAAGAGTGTGTGTGTGTGTGTGTGTGTGTGTGTGTGTGTGTGTGTGTGTGTGTGTGTGTGTGTGTGTGTGTGTGTGTGTGGTGTGTGTGTGTGTGTGTTGTGTGTGTGTGTGTGGTGTGTGTGTGGTGTGTGTGTGTGTGTGTGTGTGTGTGTGTATGTGTGTGTGTGTGTGTGTGTGTGTGTGTGTGTATGAGTGTATGTGTGTCTGTGTACACGATATCTCATCTCCCAATTAACGGAATGACTTTAAATTTTGAACATGAGGTCCTTACATTATAAGGATCTGACACGAACAATTTCGATCGAATACAATTGAAGATGGCGGCTTCAATGGCGAAAATGTTGTCAAAAACAGGGGTTTTCGCGATTTTCTCGAAAACGGCTCCAACGATTTTGATTAAAGTTATACCTAAAATAGTCATCGATAAGCTCTATCAACTGTCACTAGTCCCATATCTGTAAAAATTTCAGGAGCTCCTGAAATCTATGCAAAGCATCTATGCATCTATGCATTGCATCGATGCAGAGTTTGATTTTAGATTTTCAATTATCGGGCTTCAGATACAATTTAAACAAAAAATTTTGAGTGGAACAGACTGAGCATGAGAATCTCTACAATTAAGTTAATGTTCAGTAACATTTTCACCTAAAATTAAAAATAAGCTCGAATTTCGAGAAAATGTGAATATCCAATTGCAAACTGTTGGTAACTGTTGATTTTATTGAATGTGGCGCTTTCCTTGACGTTATGAAAATTTATCACCTGACGCTAGTGTACACGCGCATCTCAAGTCTACTATTCAAAGATCTGCCAGCTGGTGACAGGACAATAACGCTGGAGACACATAAAGTCTGCTATCTCTTCATAGTGAATGGTTTAATAGAATAAACAGTTGCCAACCGTTTGCATTATTGGATAAACACATTTTCTCGAATTTCCAATTTTAGGTGAAAATTTCACGAAACATTAATTGTAGAGATTTTTATGCTCAAACTTTTCCACTTGAAATGTTTTGTTTAAATTGTATCTGAAGCCTGATAATTGGGAATCTAAAATCAAACTTTGCATTGATGGGGCGGAGCTCCTGAATTTTTTACAGATATGGGACTTGTGGCAGTTGATGGAGCTTATCAATGATCATCTCAGGTATGAATTTGATCAAAATCGTTGCAGCCGTTTTCGAGAAAATCGCGAAAAACGCTGTTTTTGACAACATTTTCGCTATTTCAGCCGCCATCTTGAATTGGATTTGTTCGAAATTGTTCGTGTCGGATCCTTATAGGGAAAGGACCTTGAGTTCCAAATTTCAAGTCATTCCGTTTTAATTGGGACATGAGATATCGTGTACACAGACGCACATACACTCATACACATTCACACAAATACAGACCAATACCCAAAAACCACTTTTTTGGACTCAGGGGACCTTGAAACATATGGAAATTTATAAATTGGGGTACCTTAATTTTCTTCGGAAAGCAATACTTACCTTACCTATGGTAATAGGGCAAGGAAAGTAAAAGTAAGGAGCGAAGCTCGGTGCCCCGATATTCATTAGATTATCAGCAAACGGTAATTGAAATAAAATTTGTTCCTCATTCCCTTGAATCAATGTGTTCAACTAATCATTCATTGTTATAATTTGTAACATATTAAAATCTGATGGGCAAGCAGAATCCCTATTTGGAAGAATTCCATAGGTCTGAAGTAAAATAGCTAGTCTATTATCGCCAAATGCGATAACAACTATTAAAAGATTAGATAATAATGGGTACCATGGCTAAAATTAGAACAGCCGAATAGAAAAGGAATGTTATTTGCTACTTATCATATTATATAAAGTATTGGAAAATTTGAGGTTAGGCTTAAAATACCTACTGATCGGCGACCTAATAATCGATCAAGTCGCATAATGTGAAATCTAGCCAGACACCTTGGCAAAAATTTATTGTAAACAAATTGTATGCAACTGGAGGACTTTGGAAAGCACATGGCTAATTGTTGTAAAGGGAGAAACAACTTATAAACCCCCAAAAAAAACTATTATCTGTAATGAATATATTTAAACCACCAAATAAAAATAAATTAGAATATTAAGGAAGTAGGATGTTCCTAGGCGCATGGATACATTGATGAATTCGCATGAACCAATCAAATTGCAGTAATTGATGGGCGGCAATAGAGAGCCGATTCAAATGTATTTATAAATATTTCTATAAATGATAAGATTTTATAAATTATTACTACTCAGTTTATGTATTGGATATGGTCCGAAAAAGTATAAAATATCATACCTAAGATATGGGTAATAATTTAGTAGATTGGCACGGACTATTTGATCTTTTTAATGGCGTAGTAGCGAATTATTTAAATATATGTAAATTTGTAAGTCGGAAATGAAAATTGTAGAAATAAGAGTAGAACCTGCCCACTTGCCTGCCAGACACCACTATGGAACGACACTAAATTTTGTAGAGCACAAGACCCTTCATTACATTTTACTTTTGAAAGACTCAAAGTTTAAAGTCATTAATTAATTTTTATAAGACTTAGTGATGCTGCATTAAAGGGAAAGTCATTTAAATATTCATTTAATCCCTTGGAGAAGACAGCTTTGGCCACCAAAAATCCAGGACTACCAGGAAATTCGGATCGCCGCCAACATCTTGTAAAAATTCAGCACGTGAGTGATATATTATCGAAATATATAAAGTTAGGGCGCCCTCAGTGCTTCGAGGGAAACTAATATAAAAAGCTAGCTCGTCGGAAAGGTTATAAATATTAAAAATTATTATAAAACTTGCGCAAGTCTTAAGAAGGTACAAGAAATATTTTACTGGATAAGAGTTATATCAAATTTACATATCCAAAGGTGCACAGCTTAAAGGAATATTTAATTTTAATCTTATAATATACATATGCTCACTCAATCATTGATTTTATTCAACAATTTGTAAAGATATAATGTAGCTCTTGTTCACTGGATAAATCGATTTATCTACTTCCATCAGAGGCCGAACCTTAAGCCCTAAGAGATATATATATTATTGAGGAATATACTGAGCCTATAGAAATAATATATTTATAATTTATGATTTATCAATTTATTATTTTATGACTTTTGGAAAGAAGATATAATGTGAGATTTCTCAATCGACAAGCAACATCAAGTCAATACCTAAGCTGCATACAAATAAATGCATATTATCAATGAATTAAAAAAAGAACATGGTAACGTTTCGTGCTAAAGAGCTAAAAAGTAGTGTACCAGTCTGTGATATTTTATTTTGATATATTTATTCTTGTATTTATTGTGTGTGTTTGTTGCTCTATATGTTTCCATATTTATCTGGTTTTTAATATTTATTCGTACAATATATGTATCAAATTTTTTATGGTGTATCCTCTATTTAATTCCCCAATACCATGCATGACAAATCTCATATTCATTTATCAAATTATCAGTATTGAATTATCAAGAAAGTTACCATCCGATTTTATTCTTAATAGAATAAGCTGGTTTACTCAGCAATATATTGCATTGATAATTAAATCTCTGGAAATAATACATTTCAAAGATTCCTATAAATTGTCCAAGAGCAATAAACTGCAGGGGCTCCTGAGCGAGCCTTTAAGGATTTTTTTTCTAAGTTGTATTCTAAAAACCACAACCAGACTTATATATTTTTTGCACCCATGCTTTACCGACTGCAGCCAAGCTAGGCAAATCGTTATTCATAAAAATAACGTCAGAAATTATAATAATATTCATTTAGTATTTTATCCGAACTCTATCCATCACATATTTCGAATCATTACAAATATTTGATAAGTACAGTCAGTAAGGTTTTTGAAACTTTGTATTTTAAGGTTAATATAAAGAAATAGGAAACCATACCCTCACTATCACTACTACAATATCGGGGAACCGAGCTTCACTCGTTATTTATTTATTGATAAACAGAACTCAATTCTTTAAAATGATTGGGGAAGGACTAACAGGCACAGCCCAAAACTGTTTCTTCACCGAATTTCGATTTATACACTATAAATATTTCAAAAAGTAGGTTAAGGAACATACACTTGAATTCAGGTCAAATTTTCAGCCCAAATATTTGAAAACATAAACTTTCTAATTTAGATTGTTTACATACCAAATTGAATAACAAAATAACACTCACTAATCACTTAGAACTGTAAAATCCTATTATATTAGGCGAGCGATTTCTGTATGTTTGCTTATATTTTCATATTAATATCTGGTTATTTTTATATCTGGTCATCTGGTTATATATGTTCAACGGATATCTAAAACGGCTCTAACGATTTTCACGAAATTTGGAAAACATAGTAGGTTTATGATATAAAAATTCGATTGCACTAGGTCTCATCCCTGGGAAAACTCGCTGAAGGACATGAAAAGGATAATTCATCTTTTGAGAAACAGATGATAATTTCGTCGTTTGTCGATAACAGAAGATGCGTATGCCTGTGTGGGAGATCAGCTGTATAATCAATTAGCTTACCGTATCTCCCGAGAAATCTAGAAATTTTAATTGACTCGATCAAAATAATCTGATTTGTTGACATGAGATGGTATATCATGATATTCAAAGATAATCATTGATATCGGGGCACCAAGCTTCCCTCGTTATTTTATCTATTGATAAACAGAATACAATTTTCTGAAATGATCGTGTTTATATTAATTCACAGCTGGCTATTTGTCATCTTATGAATTTCGGGGATGCGATATTTTGATTTTTCACATACTCACTCGCTCACTCACTTTTTTACTATCCACAGCTGTTTCAGCCATGGATGAATTATCCTTTTAATGTCGTTCAGCGGGTTTTCCCAAGGATGAGACCTAGTGCAATCGAATTTTCATATCATAAAACTACTATGTTCCAAATTTTGTGAAAATCGTTATAGCCGTTTTCGAGATCCATTGAACAGATATAACCAGATATGAATATAAATAACCAGATATAAAAATACAGAAATTGCTCGCTTAATATAATAGGATTATAAAATCATTATCAATCAGCTGTAAGCTGAATTATCAATCGCATGCAATGATGAATGAATAATTAATAATTTGATACAACTTCAACTATTTTCCTTGACCATTCACTGCTTCCAACTCGAGCTGACCAGTTTACAGTTTTTACTTCGCAAAATTACCATTCTACCTAGGATATGACATTCTAGAAGAGTCGACGGAGGTTTAATATACTGTATTTCTGGAAGGTTTACTGTTCACAAACTCGGATCTTCCAGTCATAGCTTTATGAATGTAATTATTGTATTGATAAATGTATGAATTGATGAACTTCCAGTTGTGACCAGTTACTAAACATTTTAGACCAGTTACAGTGTAGTTTTGAAATGCCAGTGGTTGAATTTTGACAGTCCCCCATCCACCATCATCAACATATTCATTCAACTTACCCCACTTATTGTGCATGTCAGGATAGAAGGCTACAGAGCGCTGCATGAATAGAAATATAATTCAAGACAGCTCAAATTGATGAGGATTTGAAGTGCACAAGCACAGAGAAGAGATTCGAAGTCAGTCATAGATGATCTCAAATTATATCAGTCAGAAACAGCGAATTTCATATATTTGAGATAGCATCATGATTGAATTCATCATTATTATTCTTTTATTGATTCAATGGTTCACAATTATTCAAAAAAATAATTTGGTGGAGGATCAACAGGCAAAGCCCAAAACAGTTCCTTCCCGAATTCGTTAAAATAGTGCAGAAAATAGGTTATGTTTTCTCCGCTTTATAAATTTCATCCAATTCTCTGACCAAACACTTGAAACAAGAAATTTTGTATTTGAAAAGATTGAGATCCAAATTAATAACAGAATTTTTCTCACATAGCACTCACTTAGCATTTTAAGTAGATTAAAAACTAGAGAAATTAGAGATTACAATATTCTGTAACCTTGAGGGAAAAAGTCATATGTTTCTGACATTCAATGAACCTGGAAGAAGCAAAAATTCTTATATTAACTAGTTATAATTTAGTGAGGTAAGTGAAGGATGGTGCCTTTGTTGAGCTGCTAATGTCAAGGTGCCGGATGTAGCAGTTGGGAATTGTGGTGAGTTGTGGAAGACAGTGCGCCTCAATTTGGCTGCCGTTATCGGCTCAATGGCGATGACGATTGCAAGTGCGCGGATATTTTGAAACTGAATTGTCATTTCACAATGTGGCGCGGACCGCTAGTTGAGCGGAGCACCGTTTCGAATCGGCATTAGTCGATGTGGTTGGTGTTGTGGCGGTTCTGCCCACTGCTGACTGCTGGCTGCTGACTGCTGACTGCTGTCACACAGGCTGGATCACTTCACTTGTCACCTGTGGTGACTTTGTTGTCGGAGCATAGTGACACACTGACACATAGTTGCAGTTATATTTTATTTCAGTTTCTTTGACAAGGTTGTAATGTGGCCAGAGTAGTTGTTGAGCTGATGTCAGAGCTTAACAAGCATCCAGTTAACGTGAAGACCAAGGTAGCAATATTTTTAAACAGTTATCGTAATTTAGAATGATGAATATTCAAATCCATGATAGGAAGGAATGAGAAATGAGCTGGAAAGTGATACTTTTCCAAGTATAAACAATAAAGGGATGGAAATGAAATGGCCAAGCCACATAAGACGTTTTTCAGACGACTCGAAATTCTGATTGTTAGCGTTCGGGAATTATCTGATAATCAGCCAAATCGGAAAGCTTCCTGCCCTGCCGACACGTCTAGAAAAAATGCCGCCTCATGCGGGATGTTTCGTGGCCCTAACTGGCTGGGAGTGAGAAGAGTACCTTGAGGTGCAATTCCTTAGTGGAAGGAAAGACTACGACTTTAGCCGCTTATTGTTCCTGATGAGGCGGCTCGAGCAGCTTGATAGTTTGCTAGTGGTTGGAGCACATAACCTATCTATTCAATCGATTATCATGATTCTTATGTTATGGCGGTAAAGTAAATAAATTTGGCACTAACTATACAGAATTGAACCTCTAGAGTCTCCGATCGAAGGAATACTAGAAATAAAGAGGGTGATGTAATAGTGATTGATGTCGTGGTCACGATGATGAGGTGGGCATCTTCCTCAGTATAAAAACTGATATTCTTGAAATAATTATAAAAGAAGAAGTATAAGAAGAGGACAATTTAAAAGTATGAATTTAACATCACTTCGTAAGGATTGATGACCAAATTTGATAGATAAATACAAGTAGCCTATAGCTATGAAAACGCAAAGGTGTTGAAGAATTAGAAGACAATTCAAAGGTATAAATTGAATAATACAAGTAGCTAAATACTACAATATAACATCACTGATTGTGGATCCATGACCATATTACGATGGAGAAATACAAGTATAAAAATGCTTGAGAGTAAAAATCTAACCTATGAAAATGCGAAAGGTGATAAATGTAATTTTCAAATATGCGGAATTAACATATAAGAAGTCAAGAAACAATCACTGAGCTCTGAAAATCTAAGCTCTGGAGAGTATCTAGGGACTGAAGTGAATTGGAACAATGAAAACATTATATTAGAAACCATTACATAAAAATGTCGAATGGAACCATCAAATTAGCGAACATAGTCACTTGGATACAACCAAAAAAATCTCCAATCACCTTCAAAATAAATTTGATCAAACTCCATGATCTTTTACTTTGATATTTCTCTAAGCACTGGAGTTGCTGGTTATATCATGAAGGACGAAATCATGGATAAGGAAAATCTTGAAACTCGTCTTTCACTGTTATTGAAACCAAAACCATCCATGACTTCATTTCAAAGACAATTATTACACTCAGGTGAATTTAGGAAAGATATTAATATCTTCTTCAGTTCACTTTCGAAGATTGATGGCAGCATTATTGGAACAAAATTTGTTCATGATTGGTATATTTTCTTACGAAACCCATCTAGTAAAGAATTAATAATATTCTATTCCACTTATTAAATAACTATTTCACAAATATTTGTCGACTTCTACAGTCTACTCAAAATAATCATCTTTCTGTACTGCCATCTCACAGGGAATAGATGCACAAGTTCAGTTAGTTCTCTCGGAATACACCAGAGAGAAGCACAATACACATCCTTCTGAGAGTAATGTACATTTCGCCTGCATTTTTCGGAACCGCAACACACATAGCATTCGAGCAGATGCGAGATTCATGTGTTTCTGGAACAGAACAAATAATAAGAAAATCTTACTCTCTGAACTGTTTAATAGAGTAAGAGATCAAACTATGAAAACACAAACGTTCCAAATGTAAATATTTTATACTGAATGCCCATATATGGTCATAAATCAAAGATGTAGAGAAAATTAATATTCTATCAAATTTGTGCATTGAAATGTGGGAAAAATTGGAAAAGTGGTATCCAATAGAT
>NC_052509.1:23074938-23117438 GCF_014356525.2 Nilaparvata lugens
ATTTACAGAACTTGAAACTCTACCACTCCGTTTGTTTTCGGTATTGTGTCTCTCTTTTAATACGACGAACGTCGAGCACATCATGAACAGTAGACCAGCGTCATCATTCAAGTCTTTCTCTACAGTCCTGATATCGAAGAACCGATCAAATGAATTTTCTTTCAACGTTTGGTATACTATATCGGAGAATATAATAGAATCTACTTTCAAATAATGCTCACTATCATTCAATTTCAACGAGCTTAACGATTCTTCCATGTTTCTATTGAATATTGAAACTTTATCTTGGGGGAGAGATGAGGTTTTGAAACAAATTCAAGGAGGATATTCTCGAATCCAGGAAAGCCCAGTATGATACCACTGATCAGAATGCATTTTTTTGTCTGAACTCCACTCAAGGAATATCCATTGCTGCTCTCTATAATGACACTTCTACTTCCATTTTCATACATTTCTGAAACAAAAAAAAAATGTCGATTGTATTATCTAATGATATTGTAAGTAGCCTATTACAATACTTCCATTGAAATTTTTTCATAATGTAATAAGTTATGATATTTTGAAAATAATTCTTACAAAATAGAATTGTAGTAAAATAGATTTCTATTTGATAATAATATTTTTATATCAATAATTTATCTTTCATAAGCTTTGGTTGAATAATAAAAATCCTCTTGAATTCTACTTAGAAGGTCTAATTGGAGACAAATCAACAACTAGCCAAAGTCGCAGTCTAACAATCGGTTTTACCGATTTACCCCTTGAATATCATCAACACGCTAATCGCTAATATGCAAAGCAAAAACATCAGTCAACCAGCTGAGTTGCTGAGTTGTTGCCAGTTATTTCAATCAACCAGCCTGGCAAGCCGTAATTTTCATAATATAAAATCTAAATACTTTTTGATTACCGGTAGGCCTTCGTATTTTTTAAATAGGGGTACAAAAGTCAGGTTTGTGCAGTTGGTTTCCTTCAACCTCTGCCGAATCAAAAAAATCTGGTGTGGCGCACTCACACAACTTTCCTTGCCATTATGAAAATTTCCATTATACTCGTAAGTAAACGAGTGATACTCGTTGTAATCTATAACATGATGTACCGTATTAATTTCAAAATTAATCAACTGACGCTAGTGTTCACGCGCATCTTAAGTCTACTATTTACTGGTACCTGCATAGACCACATATTTTTTAAGGAGGGGGGAAACAATAGAGACCTGCAGCGTGGCGTGATTATTAGAGCTAATATAACAGATCACTATAGTATTTCGCTGCACTTGAGTGGAACCATGAAAAATAACGCGGTAGCAGAGAAATTATAGACAAAAACTGTAACTGATTTTGACGGATAGCTGACTTACAGATTGAAAACTGGTCTGATGTTTACAGCACCGACAATATCGATCAAATTGTTACAAAAACAATAAGACTAAGTGAAAAAATAAACCAGTAAAAAAATGGATAGCACCCAGTCTAGTCAATGCAATCCCAGAAAGATACAAGCTTCACAGGAAACTCTCTCGACAACCGAACAATATTGAATTGCAAACCCGATATAAGAGCTACCGAAATACTTTGAATAATTTAATGAAAAAAGCAAAAATAGATTATTTTAATGAGAAGTTCGATGATCAAAGGAATAATGCCAAGAAAACTTGGGAATACATTAACGAGCTGCTTGAAACGTAGAAAAACACAAAAGAAATAAGCCTAGATGCAAATATACTTAACGATTACTTTGCTAATGTGGGTGTATCATTTGCCAAAAGAATAGCAGTAAATGTTGATGATATCCCAGTTCCACACTCGCTATCTAATTCATGGCAGCACACTATCTTTCTCAACCCCACAAACTCAAACGAAATATTGACAATTATAAATAAGTTAAAAAACAAATATACACCTGGACCCGATAACCTTACAGGACCTTTCATAGGAAAAATTGCTCGATACATAACTGATCCTTAGAACATATATTCAAAAAATATTTAAATAAAGGTTACTTCCCAAAAAATTCAGAGAAGCAAGAATCATCCCAATACCTAAATCCGCAAATTAAAAAAAAAACAGAGAATTATAGACCAATAAGCTTAATAAGTAACCTTCTAAAATTTTGGGAAAAAATTTGAAAACAGAATTATGAGTTTTTTGGAAAAATAAAATATAATAGATAAAAAGCAGTTTGGTTTTCAAAAAATAAGTCTACTAAAGATGCTGTCATCCACTTGAATAAAATAATTTCTGACAATTTCAATAACAATAGAAAAACTCTTGCAGTATTCAAGGATCTATCAAAGGCTTTTGATACCATACCTCACAATATATTATTGGACAGATCAAATAGGACTAGAATTAGAGGCGTAGCAAATGATTTATTTGCCTCATACTTAACTGAACGTAGACAATACCTACATCTCCATGGTCATCAGGTTTCGGCTTGCCTCAAGGTTTGTTGTTATCACTAATTCTTTTTTCTGTTGTATGTGAATGACCTACTTAAAATAAACCTACAAGATTGCACCACTCTGTCTTTTGCAGATGATACTGTATTGATCGTCAGTTGCAAAAGCTGGGAAGAACCTTTAATATAGCAAATATAAACCTAATTACGGTTAAAAATGGCCGCAAGACCATTGACCGCTTGACTTTAAATGCTGACAAAACTAAGTACATCACTTTTTTACCCAATATAACCAGACAATCAGCAACAGATTCAAGTCTTACAATAGAAACAGCAAATAATCGCAATGAAAACACTACAGATAATACAGAAGTTCATAAAACATTAGAAAGGGTGCAAACAATTAAATATCTGGGTTTACTATTAGATCAACATAATATATTAAATGGAACTAGCACATTGATTATTTATGATCAAAGCTGAAATATCTAATTAACATTATTTAAATAATACATAAAATAAAAAAACATAGACATAATACGAAAAATTTACTTTGCATATGCTCAATCACTATTTCAATACATTAATGAAGTATGGGGAGCTGCATATGATACGAATTTTAAAAAATAGTTTATCCTACAAAAACATATTATTATAAGAGCAGCATCAGGAAGGCCACGACTCTATCCTAGTAGGGAAATTTTTCTTGAATTTAAGGTCCCGACATTAAGACATAATTATATGAATATATAAAACTATAAAACTCTATATTAATAAGAATAAATCAAGCATTTTTGAGAATAAGAATTTTTGCTACACACATTTCACCCCATAATACACGTCCCAACAATAGATTCAACACAGAACTCATCAAGCTAACCATATGCAGGCACCAATTTACATATTATTGTAGCTACATTATCAATAAGATTCCAAAAGATTTTATAGATAAAAATCTCACGTAATTTACTTAAATGTAGAATATTGGATTGAGCAGAATATATTCTTTAGACTAGTAGTATGAAGTATAATATTGTACCCAACAAGCATTACCGTATTTTTACTAGAAACCGTGCGCGATTTTTCAATTTTTTTCGGTTTACAGGTTCAGTTTCTTCAATCAGGTATGTAACTGTCCCACGTCATCTCACAGGAGTTTAGTTTTATTGTATTTATTTTTACTTTGTGGAAGATTAACTGCCATGATAGCCTCAAGACGTCACAATAATTAATTGGATTATCACTTCACCATAATATGATATGTAGTATTCTTAAGTTTTGTTTTTTTTCCTTTTCAAACATTTGCGATTTTTGTAAATTGGTGTAATACTTTCTTTAAATTTATTAAATTTGAATTGTATATTAAGTACTTGAAGCAGAATAAGTGAACTGCAACTCACTGCCAACACACAAGGTTTCTTATGTTGGCAGTGCCAAATATTACATTGATAATATTGTTGTACTCAAGTTGCAATCAATGTCTATTCGTATTATATACTCTTGTAATTATATTGTAGAAATATTTTTTTTGTAATTTTGGCATTAAATTCAATTCAATCCAATTCAGCGTGGGTTTACTTTGCAACGGGCCTTACGCTGGAGACACACAAGGCGGTTAGAATCAACAGTTGCCTCTCTCATTAAGTTTGCATTTGAATAATACAATTTTCTCGGATTTCGAGCTTATTTTCAATTTTAGGCGAAAATGTTACTGAACATTAATTGTAGAGATTTTTCATGCTTAATCTTTTACACTTAATTTTTTTCGATTATATTGTATCTGAAGCCTGATAATTGGAGATCTAGAATCAAACTTTGCATAGATGGGGCGGAGCTCCTGTAACTTTTACAGATATGGGACTTGTGGCAGTTGATAGAGCTTATCAATGACTGTTTTAGGTATAAATTTGATCAAAATCGTTGGAGCCGTTTTTGAGAAAATCGCGAAAAACCCGGTTTGTAACATAATTTTCGCCATTTTAGCCGCCATCTTGAATTGCATTTGATCGAAATTGTTCGTGTCGGATCCTTATAGTCTACCTTAAGTTCCAAATTCCAAGTCATTCCGTTAATTGGGAGATAAGATATCGTGTGCACAGACATAGGCTACATACACCCATACACACACACACACACACACACACACACACACCACACACACACACACACACACACACAGGCACACACACACACACGCACACATTTTTTTGGACTTAGGGGACCTTGAAACGTAAAGAAATTCAGAAATTGGAGTACCTTAATATTTTTTGAAAAGCACTACTTTCCTCACCTAAGGTAAAAGTGCAAGGCATGTAAAACCAGGAATCAATAACCTGTCATCTCACATCTGTATCATTAATCTAAAATATTTCTCTTTACCGTACTGGTGAGCGGAATAATTTGTTAATTATGACTGCCTCTTATGAGCTGCGCAACTGCTGATGTTGAATCTCATTCAAATGAATTGATTTTTATGGAAGATATTCCGATGCTGATATGATCAGCACTACTGAGGACCATACAGGCCTATCACAAATTTCACTGCTATCATCTGATGTTCGTATATTAGTCTATGTAATGAAGTTACTATAATACTATAAAAATATTCTGAATCCAATTTTTAAAATTAAATTATGGCTTTTCTACATATTATAGGCATATACAGAGTGTTCTGAAAAAAGGTGCCCATAAGTCAGGGCGTGATTCCTCACATCAAAAGAAGAAAAATCGTTCTAATTAACATAGGTCCGAAAATGCTTGGTTACCAAGTTATACAGGATGGAAGATATCGTCTGTGCCCCTGCTGAAACAAAGCCTACGGGTATTTGTTGGCTGTTAATTAAGATGTACAATTTAGCGTACTTCATGTAGAATGAACTGAAAAATTGAACAAAACCGTTTCCAGACCTGTAGCTACAGTAATTTTCAAGATATGTGACGAAATACGCGAAACTTGGTCCCGAAAACAAGTTCATTTAAGGTTTGAAGCAGATTAAGGCCCGCCGCAAAGTAGACCCACGCTAATCCACGAAAAGTAACCCACGCCGTGGACGTTTTGTAAACCATTCCTATAGGATTTTTCATAATCAATCATCTGACAAGTGGATTACTGTCAACTCAAAGTGAACCCACGGTAGCGTGGAACATGGCTACCTCGACAAAAGCCGAGTATAGCCGAAGAAACTCGAGAAAACCCGAGTATAGCCGGAAAAGACCCGACAAAAGCCGACAGAGCATTTATAGTTTGTAGGTATAAATAAAATAGTTTATACATATTGTGAGACAATATTAGTTGACACCTAGGTGCATATATGAATGTGAATAGTTTATAACTGGTAGTTCTTGAAGTTTTAGTCATTGTGCATTTAGTCAATGTGCGGATAATAACATCTCAAAGTACTACCAATTATGATGCAAAGGTAACCTGTACTATTCACTAAAGTTAGAGCTAGTACTATTACTATTAAAGTAAGAGCTGTACTATTCACTAAAGTTACAGATTTCAGAAGCATTTGTATAAAGGCAATGACAATCATGACTTAATACAATCGGATTTACGTTGCATATCTTGGATAAGGAGATTTGAAAGGCATCAGTACAGTTTTTTTGTTAATTAAGAGATTCCTGTCATTGGACCATCTCAGAATTATGTTGTAATCAAACTGGATTAATTTCTCTGCCACTTTCAAATTACTATGTCCAACAATCAGATCAGTATCGTCTGCATACATTAATACTTCTCCATGTCTGATTGCTTTGGAACTTCACTCATTTTTTGAAAATTGTAACTCATTAAAGATAGAGAGTTCCGAATGATGTTATTTAATTCAGAATGGTATAATCTGAAAAAAGGCAAGAGTGAATGTTTCTGTCCGATTACAGGATTTGGCGAAAATAGCTGAAAACTGGAAAATCAATATAAATTGCAAACACACCCCCTTTTCCATGAATAAATTGACTGTATTATTTCTATATATTTTTTTATTTTTTATTTTCTACCGAATTTATTTGAAAATCGTCATTCCAGTACACATTCAAATTTCCTGTTCATATTTTCTTCAAATTGTGAGTAGCCTATCATCATCACTTGCATGGAGTGATCCGTGGTCTAGTGGATAGAGTGCCTGCGTAGCAGCATAGAGATCCCGGGTTCAAACCCTCTCAATACCCAAAGTTTTTTAACCAGATCACTCCCGTGTTATCGGATGGGCACGTTAAACTGTCGGTCCCGGCTGAAGTATGACAGTTGTAAGGCCCATTGACGGCTTAAATTATATATTCAGGCGGTGGGACCTTCCCGCAAGGGACTCCCCACCAACAAAAGCCATACGCATTTACTTTTTATCACTTGAATTACTTCCAAGGTTTATTTATTTATTAATATGGCTTTTATCGGCAGAGAGATCCTTTTGGATGTTCTGCCTTGCCGTATTACCCAATGTCATTTCCCATTAACACTCAAGTTTATAGTTTAGTGAATTTTATTAGATAAAGTCGACATTATAATATTATAGACTAAAATAATATACAGTAGTAGACTGAAGCCGTCAATATAGTGCGGCTGTAGTCGCACGCCTTGATTCGCTTAGAAATAGGAATGAGATCTTTATTGCTGAGATTAGTTTCGCATAGGGTAGATGAGCACTTGGGAATCTCTACTCCGTTAAATATCATACGTTTAAAACTCCTTGCCAGTGGTTCAGAACCGACCGCGCATCTCTCATAATCATCCTTCCCATAGCTCACTCAAGCACAATATCACCTTCATTACTACACAACAATAGATAGGTACTTGTAATGAATAATATATATAGCCTATTTGCATTGAATTAATATAAAAAAGATAGATACAAAGCATTTATTTTTTTAATAGGTTATTTCAAAATATCTGTTCAAGCTACTTAAGAATAACTGTAAGAATCAAAAGAAGAATTAAACTTTGATTAACAAACCTGTAGACAGGTGCTCCTGTTGATCCTTGTGTTGTTAGATGTACATCGGTAACAAATATGCAACTATCCTCTCCATAAACCTGACTTATGATACCAGTCGACCATGAATTGAGTAAAGACGAAGCGACAAAAGGCGAATACTCCACTACAACGTCCATCCCTTGGTGTAGTTGGGTGTTTGAGGTACTCCTAAGAAAATCATTTACAGAACTTGAAACTCTACCACTCCGTTTGTTTTCGGTATTGTGTCTCTCTTTTAATACGACGAACGTCGAGCACATCATGAACAGTAGACCAGCGTCATCATTCAAGTCTTTCTCTACAGTCCTGATATCGAAGAACCGATCAAATGAATTTTCTTTCAACGTTTGGTATACTATGTCGGAGAATATAATAGAATCTACTTTCAAATAATGCTCACTATCATTCAATTTCAACGAGCTTAACGATTCTTCCATGTTTCTATTGAATATTGAAACTTTATCTTGGGGGGAGAGATGAGGTTTTGAAACAAATTCAAGGAGGATATTCTCGAATCCAGGAAAGCCCAGTATGATACCACTGATCAGAATGCATTTTTTTGTCTGAACTCCACTCAAGGAATATCCATTGCTGCTCTCTATAATGACACTTCTACTTCCATTTTCATACATTTCTGAAACAAAAAAAATGTCGATTGTATTATCTAATGATATTGTAAGTAGCCTATTACAATACTTCCATTGAAATTTTTTCATAATGTAATAAGTTATGATATTTTGAAAATAATTCTTACAAAATAGAATTGTAGTAAAATAGATTTCTATTTGATAATAATATTTTTATATCAATAATTTATCTTTCATAAGCTTTGGTTGAATAATAAAAATCCTCTTGAATTCTACTTGGAAGGTCTAATTGGAGACAAATCAACAACTAGCCAAAGTCGCAGTCTAACAATCGGTTTTACCGATTTACCCCATCAATATCATCAACACGCTAATATGCAAAGCAAAAACATCAGTCAACCAGCTAGCTGAGTTGTTGCCAGTTATTTCAATCAACCAGCCTAGCAAGCCGTAATTTTCATAATATAAAATCTAAATACTTTTTGATTACCGGTAGGCCTTCGTATTTTTTAAATAGGGGTACAAAAGTCAGGTTTGTGCAGTTGGTTTCCTTCAACCTCTGCCGAATCAAAAAAATCTGGTGTGGCGCACTCAAACAACTTTCCTTGCCATTATGAAAATTTCCATTATACTCGTAAGTAAACGAGTGATACTCGTTGTAATCTATAACATGATGTACCGTATTAATTTCAAAATTAATCAACTGACGCTAGTGTTCACGCGCATCTTAAGTCTACTATTCACTGGTACCTGCATAGACCACATATTTTTTTAAGGAGGGGGGAAACAATAGAGACCTGCAGCGTGGCGTGATTATTAGAACTAATATAACAGATCACTATAGTATTTCGCTGCACTTGAGTGGAACCATGAAAAATAACGCGGTAGCAGAGAAATTATAGACAAAAACTGTAACTGATTTTGACGGATAGCTGACTTACAGATTGAAAACTGGTCTGATGTTTACAGCACCGACAATATCGATCAAATTGTTACAAAAACAATAAGACTAAGTGAAAAAATAAACCAGTAAAAAAATGGATAGCACCCAGTCTAGTCAATGCAATCCCAGAAAGATACAAGCTTCACAGGAAACTCTCTCGACAACCGAACAATATTGAATTGCAAACCCGATATAAGAGCTACCGAAATACTTTGAATAATTTAATGAAAAAAGCAAAAATAGATTATTTTAATGAGAAGTTCGATGATCAAAGGAATAATGCCAAGAAAACTTGGGAATACATTAACGAGCTGCTTGAAACGTAGAAAAACACAAAGAAATAAGCCTAGATGCAAATATACTTAACGATTACTTTGCTAATGTGGGTGTATCATTTGCCAAAAGAATAGCAGTAAATGTTGATGATATCCCAGTTCCACACTCGCTATCTAATTCATGGCAGCACACTATCTTTCTCAACCCCACAAACTCAAACGAAATATTGACAATTATAAATAAGTTAAAAAATAAATATACACCTGGACCCGATAACCTTACAGGACCTTTCATAGGAAAAATTGCTCGATACATAACTGATCCTTAGAACATATATTCAAAAAATATTTAAATAAAGGTTACTTCCCAAAAAATTCAGAGAAGCAAGAATCATCCCAATACCTAAATCCGCAAATTAAAAAAAAACAGAGAATTATAGACCAATAAGCTTAATAAGTAACCTTCTAAAATTTTGGGAAAAAATTTGAAAACAGAATTATGAGTTTTTTGGAAAAATAAAATATAATAGATAAAAAGCAGTTTGGTTTTCAAAAAATAAGTCTACTAAAGATGCTGTCATCCACTTGAATAAAATAATTTCTGACAATTTCAATAACAATAGAAAAACTCTTGCAGTATTCAAGGATCTATCAAAGGCTTTTGATACCATACCTCACAATATATTATTGGACAGATCAAATAGGACTAGAATTAGAGGCGTAGCAAATGATTTATTTGCCTCATACTTAACTGAACGTAGACAATACCTACATCTCCATGGTCATCAGGTTTCGGCTTGCCTCAAGGTTTGTTGTTATCACTAATTCTTTTTTCTGTTGTATGTGAATGACCTACTTAAAATAAACCTACAAGATTGCACCACTCTGTCTTTTGCAGATGATACTGTATTGATCGTCAGTTGCAAAAGCTGGGAAGAACCTTTAATATAGCAAATATAAACCTAATTACGGTTAAAAATGGCCGCAAGACCATTGACCGCTTGACTTTAAATGCTGACAAAACTAAGTACATCACTTTTTTACCCAATATAACCAGACAATCAGCAACAGATTCAAGTCTTACAATAGAAACAGCAAATAATCGCAATGAAAACACTACAGATAATACAGAAGTTCATAAAACATTAGAAAGGGTGCAAACAATTAAATATCTGGGTTTACTATTAGATCAACATAATATATTAAATGGAACTAGCACATTGATTATTTATGATCAAAGCTGAAATATCTAATTAACATTATTTAAATAATACATAAAATAAAAAAACATAGACATAATACGAAAAATTTACTTTGCATATGCTCAATCACTATTTCAATACATTAATGAAGTATGGGGAGCTGCATATGATACGAATTTTAAAAAATTGTTTATCCTACAAAAACATATTATTATAAGAGCAGCATCAGGAAGGCCACGACTCTATCCTAGTAGGGAAATTTTTCTTGAATTTAAGGTCCCGACATTAAGACATAATTATATGAATATATAAAACTATAAAACTCTATATTAATAAGAATAAATCAAGCATTTTTGAGAATAAGAATTTTTGCTACACACATTTCACCCCATAATACACGTCCCAACAATAGATTCAACACAGAACTCATCAAGCTAACCATATGCAGGCACCAATTTACATATTATTGTAGCTACATTATCAATAAGATTCCAAAAGATTTATAGATAAAAATCTCACGTAATTTACTTAAATGTAGAATATTGGATTGAGCAGAATATATTCTTTAGACTAGTAGTATGAAGTATAATATTGTACCCAACAAGCATTACCGTATTTTTACTAGAAACCGTGCGCGATTTTTCAATTTTTTTCGGTTTACAGGTTCAGTTTCTTCAATCAGGTATGTAACTGTCCCACGTCATCTCACAGGAGTTTAGTTTTATTGTATTTATTTTTACTTTGTGGAAGATTAACTGCCATGATAGCCTCAAGACGTCACAATAATTAATTGGATTATCACTTCACCATAATATGATATGTAGTATTCTTAAGTTTTGTTTTTTCCTTTTCAAGCATTTGCGATTTTTGTAAATTGGTGTAATACTTTCTTTAAATTTATTAAATTTGAATTGTATATTAAGTACTTGAAGCAGAATAAGTGAACTGCAACTCACTGCCAACACACAAGGTTTCTTATGTTGGCAGTGCCAAATATTACATTGATAATATTGTTGTACTCAAGTTGCAATCAATGTCTATTCGTATTATATACTCTTGTAATTATATTGTAGAAATATTTTTTTTGTAATTTTGGCATTAAATTCAATTCAATCCAATTCAGCGTGGGTTTACTTTGCAACGGGCCTTACGCTGGAGACACACAAGGCGGTTAGAATCAACAGTTGCCTCTCTCATTAAGTTTGCATTTGAATAATACAATTTTCTCGGATTTCGAGCTTATTTTCAATTTTAGGCGAAAATGTTACTGAACATTAATTGTAGAGATTTTTCATGCTTAATCTTTTACACTTAATTTTTTTCGATTATATTGTATCTGAAGCCTGATAATTGGAGATCTAGAATCAAACTTTGCATAGATGGGGCGGAGCTCCTGTAACTTTTACAGATATGGGACTTGTGGCAGTTGATAGAGCTATAATATCCACCTCTCAAATATTGAATTCTGTGTTCTTCTGGTGAAAACGTGAATTATCTCGTATTTTGAATTTCAAATAGCCATAAAAATTTATCTATTGAATTTATCAATTGGAACTCAGCTGTTTTGGATTCAGGATGACCTCCTCTGCCTAGAACTATGATTTCCACCTCTCAAATATTTGAATTCTGTGTTCTTCTGGTGAAAACGTGAATTATCTCGTTTTTTGAATTTCAAATAGCCATAAAAATTTATCTATTGAATTTATCAATTGGAACTCAGCTGTTCTGGATTCAGGATGACCTCCTCTGCCTAGAACTCTCATATTCGAGGATCTTAAAGCATTTCTCTGTGTTCTGCTGACAAAAATACATTTTTCTAGTGGAACTTGGAAGAGCATTTTTTCAAATTCATTTATTTCGACTATTTCAATGGAACTATCGTTATAAATCTTCAGGAACTGTAGAACTATCGATTCTGCATCCAGAACTGTCAATTTTGGATGTACTTCTAGGAAATGCTCTTCTAAGTTCACACTGGCATACTACTTGACTGTAAAAAACCTGACTGGAATCTTTGGTAATATCTGGAATCGTACCTGCCACCTCAAGGAGGCCGAGCAAGGGCTCTATTCACTAGCCCAAGCTCACTTTGAAAAATGTGATCATCTAAGAAGCTTCTAAGCTCTGGGTTCTCCGAATTCAACAGAGGAGAGCCTTGCAGGAATCACAAAATGAATTCCATCTTGATGGAATGGAAATATCACTATAATTGTTACAAGGAGAATGAAGGTCTTGAGAATGATTATGCAAGTTGTTATTGGAAATATATAATTACTAATTGTCTCATTTCATAGTCTGGAATATGTTTCGTGGCTCGTAATGCAGTCCAGTCAATGGATATTTTTTAAGTTGACTGCATAATTTTCTCCAGAATTCATCAAGAACTTCAACAATAATTTGAATTGTGTTGTTATATATGAAGCAGTATTGGTCTGTTGCTACTTTTAAAGCTAAGCCAGTCACTAATGCACAGTCAGACGTTTTTCACAACAACGCTAAGTAAGTACTTTGAACTGGCTGTCTCTGTCTGCCACACACTTTTCCCGTTCATTTGGCCGAAAAATTTGTATCGAATGCTTGCACTGCTCCGAGTGCTCTGTTATGTAACACCATCCGACACCACCGTGGCCAATCACTGTAAGTAGGGCTGCAAAGCAGACGCGCTCGATTCCCCGGCATTTACAAGGGCGACAGCGCATCAACTCACTCAACCCTGCTAATTTATGCTGAAAGCTATTCTAAAGTGATAATCACATGCATGTTCTAGCGCTTACTGGCGAAATCGAGAAGCTTCACTTTTGTTAGTGAAGTACATTTTTGCTTCTTATTATTAGTTATTCTTGATTGATGCATCAACATTCTCGGTTCTGCAATCTGAGACATTTCCAGATAGATCTATCCTATTCCTGCTAAAGAATATTTGAAGGATAATTCATGATGCGATTTGCTAGTTCTGATGGTTACTGCATAATTCTTCAGTTTTCATCCTTGCTAGTGAATTTCTATTATTCCTGCTAGTAATCATCGGATGAAAAAATTGGGGGGCTCTAGGGGCGCAAGGGGGGTAAACTTCGTGATTTGGAGGTTTTTATCTAGTCTCCAGTGTGTTCTCTAACTGATTTTGAGGTGGGTTCTCCGAGTCAACAAGCCATATCGGCTGTGAATTTTTTGACATTTGCAGCTTTAATATAATGAAGACTTTAAATATAATAAGATTCTCGTAATAGTAAAGATGAAGAGGGATGTAGTATTGGAATAGCTCTTATGTTAATGAATACATTATAATGATTTATAGAGATCCTTATCAATATGCTATCAATTACCCTGGAGGCTTCAGTGAATACTGACAACCGAGAGAACAGCTGGGAAGAAATTAGATGAGTGCTACTAAGAAGATTGTATTTGGCCAAGCGGAGATTGAACCCGGCACTTTCTGATCACCTGAATCATCAGGAATGTTCCTAATAATTATTACACCATCAAATCGAGCTCCGAATATCAGCGCTTTTAACAGAGCTTTGGTCTACGTTCTCTATCGACTGGATGTTCTTTTTCTGTATGTATTGTCACGTGGTATTTTAGCACCACAAAATATTTTTGAAATGAACTATTGAACTTTAATAGAATTATAAAATGGAAAAGGAAGATAACCTAGTCAAAGAACCACTCAAGTAAAATCGAATGTTGTTAGTGATAAAAGAGTAATCGTATTATCTAAAATGATAAGAAAAAACATGCATAATTGTGATTCAACAATAATGAGGATCCATTGGCAGAATTAAAAATTATAAAGCGGCTTATTTATTATTGGCAGATCATAAAAAAAAAAGTTTGCATGTACATTTGAGGTTAGAATTATTTGTTTACACTTTTAAATGAATCAATCGATCTAGAATAAATTGATAGTTATTTGAATCAATACCTAACGAATCAGCTGATTGTTCGATCAACCAGTACAAGTTGAGTTATAAAGTTTACTCACAAAAGATGTATTATATATATTGAGGAAGATTCATGTAAATAAATAGGGACAACTATTATTGCTGCATAAATATTTATTACAATCTAAAAAAGTACAAAAATCAAGAGTATACAAAACTCGTATAAAAAATTAAATATATGTTATTTTTCTATTATAAAGTTGAAGAAACCCTGAATCTGAAGCAACCAATTGTATTGAGTTTGTTAAATTAAAAGTCAATCAGAAAGAAGCGTTCAAGGAAGAGATAAAAATTTTCTGAAGACCATCTTCTTCTGGCTTGTGATCTCGTTCTGAAAAGATGCACATGGAAATTAGGGTTCTTTCTTCCTTTAAATTTTAAAAATTATCAAGCCAATCCCTTTTTTAAATGTGAAAAATTTGTAATTAATGTTTATTTATCTGTGAACTTAGTGTTGTTGAAGAGTTCGTAATTGTATTCAATTCCCATAAATATATCTGTAATACGGAAAGAAAACTATAAGAAATCTGGACCATGCGCAAGCCCAGCCGAGACGAAAAGGACCTGCATAATTAATTATTGGAAATAATTAATTCATTCTACGTGACCGTCAAGAACATCATTAATGTGAGTGTTAGATCAAACAAGCTCGTTTTATAAAGGCCTTTTTAATAGAGTTGGGGAATTAATCAAAGCGCTATATGAATAAAATCAGTCAAAGAAAAATTCACAACGTGTTGAGTGCTATCCTATAGTCTATAAGAACATTTTTATGAATTTTGTTGTGAACAAAGCTCAGGCTAGAGCTACCAGAGGACTGTAATTTACTATTTGAATAATCAAATACAAACAAGTGGTAAAATTTAATCTTCAATTTGAGCCAGGTTATTTGTACAGTTAAACTCTGCATTAATGAACAATAAAAAAAGAGCAAAAACTCACCAGATTTATTCCAATCTTGACTACTTGCCCTTCGAAGCCTTTATTAGGTTTTTTCGTCAGATTCAGGGTGGGATGAAATCTGGGAAAAGACAGGTTCTGGCTTCCAGGCTGCCTTTTCGCGTTCAACTTGCAGGCTATGCACTGTGTTTTGAACAAAGCTCAAACTGGATTCTTTATCAATTCAAATCCGATTCAAATTAATTCAATTCAATACTATTTACGCTGTTATATTCATAATTCACACACACGACACTCAAACAATTATTTACAAGAAATTTCAGATCGAAATTACATGACAAACACAATTTTGGTCTTGCAACAAGACGGGCTAACAAAACAAGACAGACTAGACAAGGAGATCGACAAGGCCAAAGCAGCAGGATGGTCTGCGCTGGCGCAAACACAAGCCTGCTATTGGCAGAACTGCAGTCTGGCATTCTGGTGCTACAATTCGAATTCTCTGGCCAGACCATACCCCCGCCTCTGAAAAACTATTTTTCAGCCAAGTTACAAAACTGAAAAAACCAAGGAAAGGAAAAAATCCAGACATGCCAAAAAGAACAAAAAACCAAAAGAACAAAATCGGTTACAGAATGATTGAATAAGTTGACTGATCAATTCATACCTGGTGAGAGGATTCACAGGGACACTGTCCACGTCCCGCATGGGAAACAATTTCAACGGTGTTAGAGTCAAAAAGTGCACTGGTGTTAAAGCCAGCGGTTCACACAGATCCTCACTCAGTACACACAGCGGGCGGGAATTCAGGACACCTTCAATCTGCACCAATACAGTCTTCAGTTCCTCATAGGTGAGAAGTTGATTGCCAATTACTCGGAACAGATGCAACTTTAAAGATTTGACATTTGACTCCCACAGACCTCCAAAATGCGGCAAACCAGGGGGAATGAATTTCCAATCAATTTTGTGTTCGGCGAGTTGACTAGTCAATGTGGTTTGAAACTCGGACGAGTTCAAAAGTTGAGATATTTTTCGCAACTGTTCCTTGGCACCTACAAAATTAGTACCACAATCGGAATACATCACACGACAGGGTCCACGACGTGACAAAAAAACGACAAAACGCAGCTAAAAACATGGGCGTTGATAGATCTGATACCAACTCAATATGCCATACACACAAACAGACAAATGTAGGCTTTCAAAACACAAGGATTACGAAATCTCGTCATAGTAATACGCAGAGGACCAGCGTAATCCACACCACAATTTTCAAATGGTTTGCATTTTGACACTCGACAAGCAGGCAGGTCACCCATTTTCGGAATAATTGCATTATTACTAGGTCGAACACGGAAACAACGATTACACTTAAAGACACAAATATGAATAATAGAGCGAGCAGACAGTATCCAGAATTTCTGTCTGATCAAGGACAACAATAACGAAGGTCCAGCATGACAATTCTTCTTGTGATGATAATCAATTAACATTGATACGAAAGCGTCGGATTTTGATAAGATCATCTGATGAAAAGTCTCAAATTCAAGTCAAAGCATGAGACAAACGACCGCCGACGCGAATCACACCTCTATCAATGAATGGAGACAGGCGACATAGGCGCATAGAGCAATCTTCTCCCTTCTCCAATTGCACAAATTCAGATGAAAAATATATCTTCTGTACCACTTTACATAGATACCTCTCAGCAACATCAAAATCTGATTCTTCTGATTGGGGAAAGATTCGTAAGAATTTGAGAACAAGAATTACAATTCTCAAAAGACGACTATAATCTGAACAACGACCAATCAATGGATATATTGCATTGCTGTTATAATCAGGAGATTTTGTGACTGTCAACACTGACGGTTTTTTCGCCTCCAGTGGATCCACTATCTCTTCCATTTGAGTTCGAACGGGCCAATCGCATTCGTCCTCTGCTATCCATGATGGACCTGAGAGCCACAACGGAAAGTTCACAAGCTCAACTGGTGATAAACCTCTAGACAAACAGTCAGCGGGATTTTCAATTTCGGCAACATGCATCCACCCCTGTATACAAGAATCCTGTATTTTTGCGACACGATTATCAACAAAAGTTTGCCATTTCGCAGATGGAGCAATAATCCAACACAAGGTGACTGTAGAATCAGAGAGTGCGACAATACGAGACACATGACAACGTTCACTAATAATAGTGACTACTGAATTCATGAGTTCTGCCAACAAGAGTGCCGCACACAACTCCAAACGAGGTATTGAAACAACTTTAGATGGTGCTACCTTGGACTTTGAACACAATAATACAACTCTTGGCTCCTCGCTCTCCTTCTGCGACTTCACATAGATAACTGCACCATAACCAGACAATGATGCGTCACAAAAACCAATCGAACTGATGTGAGAATCCTGAAACAAACCAACGTGATGTGGAACAGCAAATTTCAACAATAAGGCAACTCTTTTTGACAATTCTCCCAAAGAGTGCATATAGACTCAGGCGGCTTCTTATCCTAATCCACTCCTAATTTCCACAGCTTCTGGACAAGACACTTCAGAAATAATGTAAACGGTGACAAGAGACCAAGTGGATCATAGATACGAGCCATCACTGACAGAATAGAATGCTTAGTAGCGACGACCTCACCACTCTTGACTGAAAACTGAAACAGATCAGTACTAGGTTGCCAATTCAATCCCAAGATAGCCAAGGAGTTGTCTGCTTTGAAATCCTTGTACGAAAACGATTTCTCTTCCTCCGAGAATTTCTCCAACATTGATGGTGAATTTGAAGTCCACTTTGTGAGCGAGAAACCTCCTCCCTCAAACAGCTGCTTGGACTGACGATGCAGCTCCGTGGCCTCTGACTCTGTGGCAACAGATGTGACTAAGTCGTCCATGAACATGTCTCTTGGTATTCTTGCCTTGGCTGCCGGAAAACGATTTCCATCCTCCTCTACAAGCTGGTGGACGGTGCGAAGCGCCAAATATGGAGAGCTTGAAACACCAAAAACAACACAATTGAGCTGATAAATTTTGATTGGATCCTCCGGCGAAAATCTCCACAATACATGCTGATAATGACGACAGGAATCCTCCACTAATATCTGTCGATACATTTGTCTAATGTTGGCAGTTAGTGTGATTAGGAACAAACGAAAATTAACTAACAAAACAAAAATGTCAGTCTGCAATTTGGGACCAGCATGAAGAACTTGGTTCAATGACAAACCAGATGATGTTCTGGAACCAGCATCAAATACAATTCGGATGGGCGTGGTAGTGCTGCTTGCTTTCACAATGGCGTGATGCGGTATGTAGTAGCCACCTCGGTCTGTCTGATCTGCTACAAACGACGTGTGACCCTGATGTAGGTTATCGATCAATACTTCATGATATGAAATACGAGTATTGCTGTCAAGCTCTAGTCGTCTCTCCAAAGTCAGCAGTCTGTGTTCGGCGACAGCATACGAATCTCCCAAGCTGCTGGGCGGCTCCGCAAATGACAAGGCAACAACAAAACGACCAGAATTCACACAATGTACAGACTTCCGAAAATTCACCTCACACTACAACTCTTCCAGTTTCAGTTGACAGCTTGGTGCAGGGCACGATTTCAACTCCCAAAAACGTTCCACAAAACTATTCAACGATGGACTACTAACGAATGGACTACAGATGGCTGTAAAACAATTCGACACATTCGTTGTTGAAGTGAGAGTCGGCGCTCTCCCCATCAGAATGTGACCATAGACACTATTAACAGTCATCAATTTGTGCGATTCACCTATACTAGGACTCCCACATAGCAAGTGAGGAACTAACTCCACACCAATGATGCCATCTATTCTACTAGGAAGGTAGAATTTGTCGTCAGCCAGTGTGAGATTTTCAAGATGATGAAGTTTGGATCTGTCGATTTCACAAGAAGGCAACTTGTCGATGATTTTATCTACCACTGTGGCATCCATCGAAAACTTGACAGTAGGATCCAACTTCGACTGAATCGACACACAAGTACGACCTCGAACTCCACTAGTACCACCACCGAATCCACGAACAACGGTTTTCATGGGCTGGAATGGTAGTCTCAAACGCCGACACAATTTGGCTGTAACAAAATGACACTGACTCCCGGTGTCAACCAAGAAACGAACATCAAAAAGCTGATTATTACAATCTCGAACATGTGCAGTGACGGTCGACAACACAACGGTCAAATTTTCTACATCGTTGGATGTAGAACAACAACTAATAGGTGATGTGCCACCTGCCTTGGAGTTCGACGAGGATGCAACACCTTCATTGAAACTTGATCTGGAAAAGTGCAATAAAGAATGATGAGATTCTCGACATTGAGCACACTGAGTTTTACTACTACAATTTCTACTCAAATGATCCACATCAAGACAACGAAAACAACAAAACTTTCCTTTAATCAAACAATAACGATCCCAAGGAGTCATTTTCAAGAAACTTGCACAATCTACTAACCGATGACCCGGTTTTGAGTACTTCAGACAATTGGGATTTTTACTAGATGCATCGTTAGATGAATCATTAGATTGAACCACAAACACCTTTGATTTATTATCCTTTTTGTGCCTCATGTTAAACGATTCAGTCTGTTTCTCATCAGAAGGAAGAGTCTTAATTTGCTTTTCAATGAACTTGACATAATCGGTATAAGTTGGCATAGCCTTGTCACAGACGGCCGATTAAAAATTTCTACGAGAACTTGGATCCAGCAATCTCAAGCCATGATAGAGGAATATTGAGTCTGACAAATCAATGAGTCGCAATCTCTTCAATGCATTGATTGAACTGCAAAACCCATCCAAAATCGCAATACAACCTGCCTTTGATTCTGATTTTATTGGACAAAATTCAAAAATCTGATTGAAATAGGCATCGACTTGCGCCCGAGGATCGTTATAGCAGGTCAATAATGCCTGCCAAATTATTTGATAATTGTTAGCCAATGGTGGCAAATGACGACAAATATTTGCTGCTTGTCCAGTAAGACTACTTACAAGATATTGGACCTTCTGCTGATCGTTCAAATTCTTGTTGTCATGTACCTGCCTTAAATAGTTCATAAAACACCGACCATTGAATCCGGTTCCCATCAAATTTTGGAAGGTTGATTTTAGGCAGTACTGACTCGTACACGACTGGCTGTGAACTAGCTGCTGTAGCTGCCAAAGATTGAGCAATAGCAACAGTCGCCTCTTTCTGTTTGAGAGTGTTAGCCGCTACTTCAATATACTGAAACAGATCTAGGTGTGAGTCGTTGAATGCTACAACATGATCTTTCTTCAACTCAAGTTCCAACTCATTAACCACTAATTCTGTCTTTTCATAATCCGAAATGGTCTGAGACACCCGAGGATACAAGATTGAAAATTGCTCAGCAACTTTTGGATCAGAGACATTTTTAGACAGGTCATAAATTCTTTGCAATTTGGCATACAATTGTTCCAGTTTAGCGCAATGCACCCTTATTTGTTTCTGTAATTTTTCCTCCATCTTGAACTCACACACAAAACAATTCAGCCCCGACAATACAAACAACAGACAATAAAACAAGAATGAGTTCAAAATTAGATGAAAGGAAGAATCACGAGTTAGTAAGTTATCAAAGTTAAACTTTGATTATCAATTCACAAGATAAGCTATTGCTGAGAACAAAACTATATGATTAGATAATGTTCTTCCAACAACTCACAAACAAACGATAACTTGTTGAATTGAACAAACAAATCATTCTGGTGATTAACCTTCACTAACATGTATAAAAAAATGGACAATACAAATTCCAACAAACAAACAAATTCCCAAAAAAGAACACAATGAGCCTAGTTTTAGGAAATTACAATTTTTACTGAAATAAATTTAATTTCAGACAAATACAAATTGACAAGAAACCTTGCTCTTAGAACAAGGCTACAACAAACTCGAGTTGAGCATGGATCAGACCATTCTCAACATGCCAACACTGGACAAATACGAAACTGCTTAAATCCAATGTGTGTGAATTAATCAACAAATTACAAATTTAAATTCATCCTGGCTCGGCAGGATCACTATCACTATCAATCAATCAAGAATCTTCTTTATTCCACAATACAGCAAGTACAAAAATGATAAATAATATGAAATATAAAATACAAAATATTAAGTACTTAGATTAGGGTTTCATATTATACATTATGGAATGAGCCTACATGGGCACTGTGGCCTGTGCGTAGACTCAAGTTGGTATTCCAAGTAGAGTGAATCTTATGAAGGGGAAGAAGAAGGAGAACCTAAATGGATTTGATAGATGAGGGTAATTTCATTCAAAAATAAAATGTTCTGAACAAAGCTCAGGCTAGAGCTACCAGAGGACTGTAATTTACTATTTAAATAATCAAATACAAACAAGGGGTAAAATTTAATCTTCAATTTGAGCCAGGTTATTTGTATAGTTAAACTCTGCATTAATGAACAATAAAAAAGAGCAAAAACTCACCAGATTTATTCCAATCTTGACTACTTGCCCTTTGAAGCCTTTATTAGGTGTTTTGGTCAGATTCAGGGTGGGACGAAATCTGGGAAAAGACAGGTTCTGGCTTCCGGGCTGCCTTTTCGCGTTCAACTTGCAGGCTATGCACTGTGTTTCGAACAAAGCTTAAACTGGATTCTTTATAAATTCAAATCCGATTCAAAAAATTCAATTCAATACTATTTACACTGTTATATTCATAATTCACACACAACACTCAAACAATTATTTAAAAGAAATTTCCGATTGAAATTACATGACAAACACAATTTTGGTCTTGCAACAAGACGGGCTGACGAAACAAGACAGACTAGACAAGGACATCGACAAGGCCAAAGCAGCAGGACGGTCTGCGCTGGCGCAAACACAAGCCTGCTATTGGCAGAACTGCAGTCTGGCATTCTGGCACTACAATTCGAATTCTCTGGCCAGACCAAATTTATTTGATTTATGTGGGAAGCTTACTTCCATGCACGGCACGGACTCATTAAAAACCCTGAGATTTTAAATATAAATTCAATAATTATTATTTGCTAATTGATCAATGCATGTCCTATTAAATCTACAGACCGAACAAGTTTTATATTGTAGAATTCGGAATTGACTTGAAATCCAAGTTTCAGTATTAAATATAATATATTTATAATTTTTAAAGCTCACAACTGTGAATGCTAGTAAACCTTGTGATAATTGTTTAGCTATTAAATAATTTATATATATTGGAATCATAGATATAGAATATTTTATATATATATTGTTTTATGGGAATATATTTTGTGTTTTATGTCAGCATACAAAATCATAGAAGTTTATTTTGTCCTAATTCATCTCGTGATATACAGTTTGGGCTGTCTCAGTACCAAGAAAAAATATTCGGCAGCATATAAAATTATTGAATCAATTAATATCGATCTTATTAAGAGCATTCAGTACTTATCATCCTTTGATGATAGTCATACTAGTCCGCCAGAAAAAATATATTGATAATTATATTAATAAGGTTCCAGCTATATCATATAAGGATCCAGAGAGCTTCAAGAACTGGCGTTGTAAGTTCTAAGGATTTTCAGAAGGATAAATTGGTGAATACCTGTATTCATGACAAGCGTTTCAAGGATCAACTAGAAAAAACCATAGTTGGTCTTTATTATTCTCTATTGTGTACATGGTTACTGATAATCAGTCATCAACTGTCCTTTTGATTTCCTTATTGGTATTTTTCAAGAACTTCATAGAAGCAGCGGTAAGAATTAATAATCACCAGTCATTGAACCTTATGGTGATTAATTATACTTGGAAAATTCATGTATCTACCACTGAGCTAGAGCTACGGTTTGAACCTAGCAATTTAGCGAGCCGGACAGCCTTAATTTTTTGTGAATTTATTTGCAAAATAGGGACTTTAGCAACCGCTCTTATAAACATCAAGAACACCATATCATCTATAAAGGATTTACAATTTACCACTTTACAAAATGGCACCACAAGCGTGAGGCATGATGGAAAGCTTACCTACTCAACCTTACTGTCAACGCTGAAGAGAATTATTAATAAAACTGAAAGCCGCAAGAAGTATAATCTGAAGTCGATTCAACAAGATATATCTTATGATCTATTGTAAGTTCCTGGCTAAAATTATTGAGTTGCTCTTCAAGTTGAAATTTTTCAAGCTGCATAAATACAGACAAACTGTATCACACGAGTTGGATAACATAATTCTCAATAATAGAGAAAAAATTGGATGGAAATTTCCATAAAATTTTATAGCAAAATTTTGATCTTGATCTTTGAATCTAAATATTGTATGCTGACCAGGGTTATAGGTTATTTGAAACATAAGAACACTATTATTATTAAGGAAGATAAGACCCTAACTAAAATTTTAAGAGCTATATTAATATAATTTCTCCATGTTGGTATTCATACCTGTATCACTAAGAAGGTCTTTGCATAATACATGTACATGACACTTGAAACTTTTAACACCACACAATTTCATCCAAAATAGGCACTATCAGTAAGTCCATTTTAATATTCCGGTAATTTGGTAGTACACTTTATTCTTTAGGCAATTTATTCGAAGTATTCCATAATATCGTCACCATGAACCAGTCGCCGACCAATGTGGTTAGCCAGCCATCATCCGCAGTCATCAACCTGGAAAAGTGCAACACCACATTAGACTCTCCAGTCGGTTATGCTACCAATCTCATGGCAAATGATTCTATAAACGAATTCAAACTCATGCTCAGTCAAATCTTAGCAGGACAAGCTGAAGAAGCGAAAACAACCCGAGAAGCTATACAGGAAAACAGCAAAACTGTCAAAGCTATACAGGAAGATATCACAATGGTCAGACGGGATGTCGAATCTATAGATGAAAAACTCTCTAGTTTCAAAGGGGAAGTGAGAAGTATGATAGACATTAAAATAGATACGTAATCTTCAGTCATCAAAGAGTTAGCAACCCGTATGGATGAAGTCACTTGTCAGGTAAATGAGCGGTTGGATGAGGTACCCAGGGAAGTTGGGAAAGAGGTGGGCATATTGGGTAAAGAGTTAGGTACCACTATCATGGGAACTATCATGGAAAAAGTGTTAGAAAATAAGGGTGAGATAGAGTCAAAAGTGGAGGAAAGTAATAACAAAATAGTAAAAATAGTCAAAGAACAGAGTAACGTGCAGACATGTATAGCAAATTTAACGGAGGAGGGGGCAAAATCAAGAGAGAGATACGGCAGGTTAGAGAATGCCATAGGGGGACAACAACTAAAGATAACCAAATTATACGATGAAGTGAATGAGGACAGGAAAGCTATGGACAATAAGTGGACTGCAAACGAGGAAAGAGTCTCCAGAATAGAGACATGTATGGAAAGTATCCCAGTTAGTCGAATGCATTATACACCAACTGAAGTAGTAAGCAGCACTCAACTTTTCCAAAACCTTGGAAAATTTTATAATTCCTACCGTTCAGGAACTGACACCCACATCTTGGTTAATGTGGCGTTTCCAATTGTCCAGTTTATTACTCGGCGAGCCGCTGATGTTCTTCCAGAGCCAGGTGCGAGATATTAATAGCCTGGAGGACTTCCTCTCCCAGTTCCTGCAACAATATTGGAGCAAACATAAACAGATGGACGCATTATCAGAAATTATTTTATGCACTTACGATAGCAGAAATGGACAATCCCACACTGAGTTTGTAACAGGTTTGATGAGTAGAAACTATCAGTTAGACGAATCCCTAACTGACTCATCACTGGTCCACATATTATTGAAAAAACTTCCTTTTCGTGTTCACATGACACTGGCGGTATCTCCTATTTCCAGTTGTAAAGAACTGATAGAACATTTACATTGTATCCAATCCGTTACTTCTGAATCAAGTCAGGTAAACGATCACACAGGAAATCCCAATCATTCTCTTCAGCATAATAACAATAACTTCCAAAGAAATTATAATGGTGAGAATCTAATGTCAAATGCCAGAGCAAACACTCGATATACGAAATACCCTGGATATAATAACAGAGGTCAATCATTTGAAAATAATTCCAGAAATAGATCCCAATATGACAATGGTAAACAACAAGATAGAGAAGCACATTATGACAGCAGACATCATTGGAATGGTAATAATAAACAGGATATAAATTTCACAAAACAGGATGATAATAATCCAAATCATCATAGAATAGACACATCATATACAGTGGCATGCACAATAAAGACAAACCAACAACAACCTACAGTTAACCAACAACCAGAACAAAGCCACCACCGCAACCACCCACCACCAAATAAAGAAGTCAAACATGCATCAAACTCAATCTGTAAAAAGCAACCCATATTAAGCCTACTATTTCTCCCCGAAGATCTACCACTAGTAACCAGCCCACCACCGAAAATAATTTACATCATTAACACCGAAATAATTAAGGAATCACCAATAATAACATCAGAAAATGATATACCGCCTCCATGCACTAAACTTGTGTACCAGCATGCAACACCCTCACAACCCACCCGGTTTAAGCAGTCACCGCCCGAACATCATCGGATCCACCAGCGGCACACTAGGTTCAAGGAGCAAACCACCACCAAGGCAAGTCCGGCAGGACGATGTCGGAGTGAAGCCTAGAACCCAACACCGGAAGGCCCACCGGAGGAAGCAACAAGGAAGGCCACAGAAGAGAGGTTACCGTCCTCATGCCAAATTCAAACACCGCAAAAGGGATATCAAGAAATCAGGCAACCATGGGAAGAAGGCAGCATGCAGGGAGGAGTACTGGCATCAGGAAGAGAGTCATGGGACCAACATGCACCTGAAGCACACACGGTTCAAGCAAGCAGCTTACCGTAGTGATGGCAGTTACAGGATAAACAAAAGGAACATGCTCAAAAACAAGGAAAAATTAATAATGGATACTGGCCTGGATGAAGATAAAGAAAGGAATTATTATAGGAAACTATTGGAAGATGAAATGTGTGCAATAAAATTGAAAGAAAGAATAAATTGTCTATTGGAGGAAAGAATATCTGGTTATTGTTTACTAAGAGGTTATGTTATGAGCTTAACAAGTATGTTGATCTATTTTGCTATGATTATTGGTATGACTATGATGTCAATCAAAGAATATGTGGAAAATATAATAATGGATGATAAAACGTGTGAAATAAAATTGAAAGGAATAGTGAATTGTTTATTAAAGATGGGAGTATATGATTGTTGTTTATTGAAAGGTTATGTTGTGAGAAATAACGTAAATACATTGATTTACTTTGTAATAATTATTAGTATGGCTGTGATAGCAATTAAAGAAAATATTATTAATGTAATAAGGAATGAGGGCATATCTTATATTGAGAAGGTTGATTCTAAAATTTACAAAACTAGTTCGAAACTCAGAAGAATTCAAAATACAGAAAGTGAAAATCCTAGGCTATCACAGATAAGAGAGTTGATGGAGAACCGGTCGTCAAAACTGCCAGATTATTCACAGAATCAAAATCCAATGCCTATAATCTCAAGCTATACTATCGAGACATTAAAAGATAAGGAAGTAAATAATAATATTATGATCGAGCTGTCGCTTGCCTCACCTTTCAAGGAATATGTACCAAACGAACACTAAACAACGCAATTATCCAGCAGACAAGTATCCACCTCGACCAGCGAAAGTAATGCCTGAAAACAAAGAAATAGAAAATTTAGAAGCCATCTATAACACCATCCTCACTCACAAACCAATAGAATAAATATTATCCAAATTAAAAGCCAGCTTACCATATGAATTAAAGACAACAAAATGGCGACAGTTGAGTAAACAGAAGCCAGTAAATAGTTTGTACACTGTTACGAATCACCAAGTAACCAATGCCTAATGAATCGACCAAAATGGCTTACCCCAAAAGTTTGAGTGTCATAGAATGTGAATTATATGTAAAGATATTGTAAAAAGTACTCTATTATTATTATTAATGTGTAAATCAAAGGGAGAAAATAAATAAAATGATCTGAAAATTATAAAACCGCATTGTTACCACCAAAGAATGTTAAGCCAAAATTTCATGTGATAATGACTAAGAAGTTCTTGTCAGAAAATTTACCAAAGATTAGCTATTAAAAATACTCATTGTGTAAACATAAAGCCCAAATTAATTAAGAGAGAGAAATCAAATGTACAAGCCACTGTTCCATATCAAGGGAAAAGAAATGTTATATTTTATAAGCCGGAGAATTATACTGTTGTTAGGTTGGCAATGTTTTTGCACCAACATTCAAATTTACTTCCAGCTGAGGGCAGAAGCGTTAATCGAAAAAGATGTTTATGTTGTGTATAGAGGAGGAGATGATTTGTATTTATGTATTGTATGTAGTAGGAGGTTAGCCGATGTAAGGCGTATATATTCAAATTGAATTCATTTGTTATTATATATATTGTTGAACTGTTACGAGACACGATTCCCATTAGATCTATTAACAGGCTTTGTAACATGTATGATTTCTGATCCAAAACCAACAGGATCATAAAACTATATTATACTCTTAAATATTGTCGTTTTATATCAGAAATCAGAGGGTGCATTATGTCACGTGGTATTTTAGTACCACAAAATATTTTTGAAATGAACTATTGAACTTTAATAGAATTATAAAATGGAAAAGAAAGATAACCTAGTCAAAGAACCACTCAAGTGAAATCGAATGTTGTTAGTGATAAAAGAGTAATCGTATTATCTAAAATGATAAGAAAAAACATGCATAATTGTGATACAACAATAATGAGGATCCATTGGCAGAATTAAAAATTATAAAGCAGCTTATTTTTTATTGGCAGATCATAAAAAATAAGAGTTTGCATGTACATTTGAGGTTAGAATTATTTGTTTACACTTTTAAATGAATCAATCGATCAAGAATAAATCGATAGTTATTTGAATCAATACCTAATGAATCAGCTGATTGTTCGATCAACCAGTACAAGTTGAATTATAAAGTTTACTCACAAAAGATGTATTATATATATTGAGGAAGATTTATGTAAATAAATAGGGACAACTATTATGGCTGCATAAATATTTATTACAATCTAAAAAAGTACAAAAATCAAGAGTATACAAAACTCGTATAAAAAATTAAATATATGTTACATGATAGCATCATATATCACGATTTATTTATCAGAATAGTTTAAGACAATCACTCCATATATTTATATAAAAACTTTTATTTATTTTTCTATTATAAAGTTGAAGAAACCCTGAATCTGAAGCAACCAATTGTATTGAGTTTGTTAAATTAAAAGCCAATCAGAAAGAAGCTTACAAAGCGTTCAAGGAAGAGATAAAAATTTTCTGAAAACCATCTTCTTTTGGCTTGTGATCTCGTTCTGAAAAGATGCACATGGAAATTAGGGTTCTTTCTTCCTTTAAATTTTAAAAATTATCAAGCCAATCCCTTTTTTAAATGTGAACTATTTGTAATTAATGTTTATTTATCTGTCAACTCAATTTGTATTCAATTCCCATAAATATATCTGTAATACGGAAAGAAAACTATAAGAAATCTGGACCACGCGAGAGCCCAGCAGAGACGAAAAGGACCTGCATAATTAATTATTGGAAATAATTAATTCATTCTACGAGACCGTCAAGAACATCATTAATGTGAAAAGTTAGATCAAACGAGCTCGTTTTATAAAGGCCTTTTTATTAGAGTTTGGGAATTAATCAAAGCGCTATATAAATAAAATCAGTCAAAAAAAAATTTGCAACGTGTTGAGTGCTATCCTATAGTCTATAAGAATGTTTATGAATTTATTTGATTTATGTAGGAAGCTTACTTCCATGCACGGCACGGACTCATTAAAAACCCTGAGATTTCAAATATAAATTTAATAATTATTATTTGCTAATTGATCAAAGCATGTCCTATTAAATCTACAGACCAAACAAGTTTTATATTGTAGAATTCGGAATTGACTTGAAATCCAAGTATCAGTATTAAATATAATATATTTATAATTTTTAAAGCTCACAACTGTGAATGCTAGTAAACCTTGTGATAATTGTTTAGCTGTTAAAGAATTTATATATATTGGAATTATAGATATAGAATATTTTATATATATATATTGTTTTATGGGAATATATTTTGTGTTTTATGTCAGCATACAAAATCATAGAAGTTTATTTTGTCCTAATTCATCTCGTGATATACAGTTTGGGCTGTCTCAGTACCAAGAAAAAATATTCGGCAGCATATAAAATTATTGAATCAATTAATATCGATCTTATTAAGAGCATTCAGTACTTATCATCCTTTGATGATAGTCATACTAGTCCGCCAGAAAAAATATATTGATAATTATATTAATAAGGTTCCAGCTATATCATATAAGGATCCAGAGAGCTTCAAGAACTGGCGTTGTAAGTTCTAAGGATTTTCAGAAGGATAAATTGGTGAATACCTGTATTCATGACAAGCGTTTCAAGGATCAACTAGAAAAAACCATAGTTGGTCTTTATTATTCTCTATTGTGTACATGGTTACTGATAATCAGTCATCAACTGTCCTTTTGATTTCCTTATTGGTATTCTTCAAGAACTTCATAGAAGCAGCGGTAAGAATTAATAATCACCAGTCATTGAACCTTATGGTGATTAATTATACTTGGAAAATTCATGTATCTACCACTGAGCTAGAGCTACGGTTTGAACCCAGCAATTTAGCGAGCCGGACAGCCTTAATTTTTTGTGAATTTATTCGCAAAATAGGGACTTTAGCAACCGCTCTTATAAACATCAAGAACACCATATCATCTATAAAGGATTTACAATTTACCACTTTACAGTATGTGATGAATTTTCGGTCAAGTTCATGAATAGCGCATTTATAATACTGTATTATGATTTTTGGCAACGCATGCTTATGGAATCTATATATATAAAAGCAAAATGGCACTCACTGACTGACTGACTGACTGACTCACTCACTCACTCACTCACTCACTCACGCACTCGCATACCGGACCAAAAACGTTCAAATTTGGTAGGTATGTTCAGTTGGCCCTTTAGAGGCGCACTAAGAAATCTTTTGGCAATATTTTAACTCTAAGGGTTGTTTTTAAGGGTTTAAAGTTCGTCTTTTAGCATGTATATTCTTCTTCTCCCAATCTCTTAATTTTATAATTGAAATTTCCATATCACAACTATGTTACTATAGAACTATAATCTAGATAGAGTACCTCTTCGAAACAGTTGATAACTGGCAACTAAATTAATAATTTTGTCAGGTTGGCATTAAGTTGAGTTGACTTTGTTAGGTTAGCACCAAGTTGAAGATTTAAATGCATTTATCGCGGAAAGATTGATTGGGCACTGCTACTTCAATCCTGGGAATATTATATTACTAGCCATCAGGCTCGCTTCGCTTGTCATATCCGTTTAGCCAGACGTTTAGTCTGGACCCCCGACTGGATTTTTCCAACATATGATAAGAATGCTCAAATGAAAAATGCAGGCGAGCGAAGCGAGCCTGCTGATCTCATTCTTGGACGATCCAGTCTAGGGGTCCAGGGGGCGGAGCCCCCTGGCTAGACGGATATGGCAAGCGAAGCGAGCCTGACGGCTAGTGAGGTATATGTTTAAGTGCTTAAAGTGCAATGCTTACCTGAAAGGAGTCTTGTCTTGAAAATCTAGTATAGCCTGTCACAGTTCGGGCAGTTTTAACCGACATATTTAAATTCCCGAGATTGGGTTCTTAAAGGAGAGGTAGTGCTTTGAAGTTATTATTCTGAAAAGTTCTTAGGTTTTTTTATAACGTCAGATGTGTGTCTCGTTCAAATCCTGGAACTGGACGGAGGACAGAATTCTCGAGATCCTACCTTGATTGTTGGTTGGTTTTACATTTTATTAGAGCGATAACAAACTTCAGCCAAGCAAGAAGTTTCATTATATATATATTTTTCTTTTTGAAATATCAATTGATCATTCAAATCACCGTATAATCCAAATATCGTAATATTTGTTTCTCAACCAAAAACTATTATCCTATCATATAAAGCGAGCAATTTCTGTATAATGGCTGAATTCCAACACCACATATCTCAAAAATAGCAATTTTTCAGGAGAGCAAAATAACATGATATTTTTTCAAATTCACTAGAACTAAAAAAAGAAGATAGCATCAAATTAGAAAACCAATTTGTTTGTTAAACTAAAACTTTATTTTAAATGTGTGCCGAGCACTATTTTTAATTCAGGCCTTTTCCCAAGTTATAATAATACATTTAATACGCAATAGACTAGAGCCATTATTGTAAGTGAGTTAGCGAAATAAATTATTTTCTCTCTCTATTATGAACGACCATGACTTCGAGTTTCCCATGATAGATATTTAAAAATTGTGGCTCCGAGTCGTCGAGGAATGTAGATTATAGAATTATCTCTAAAACTTAGCCTTCCTGTCGCGACATAGAGTGCGATAAGTTGGAAAACAGCAAGCATTGAAATTATAACAAACTACCGATTTTGCAGTTACTATTTGGTCCAAAGGCTCTAGAAGCCACGCGAGGATTGGTCAAATTAATTCCCTTCGCCCAATAGGAGACCTGTTTCTAAATACAGTAGTGGGGGGTTTCCCCAGCCGAGAGACCAGATTACGTTTCGGAGGACACTTTGCTAGGAGCACTACGAGAGTAAAGAAGTAGTCATTATGTTTCGCCCTTTTTGGGCAGGTTTACAAGTTTATATCATTAGTTAATGTAAGAGCTAGTTTTATTTTTATTAAAGTTTATATTTTCTAGTAGTGCCATGTCCTGAAAAGTTTAATTGTGTTTCTTCATCATGTACGAATAATTGTTTCTTCAAATAACAGCTAAGGTATGTAAAATAAGGTTAAAATATAATTTAGGGAATTTAATTGATTGAAACTCCCATAAGAGTATTGTATTAACAAAGCCTGTTATTTTTCAAGTTAATAATATTGATTGAGAATAATCCTTTTGATTTTATTAGTGATGGAAGATACTTATAAATTTTTTCTAAAGAAGTATAGAAAGTTTTCAGTTACGTTACATTTGAGTTATTGTTTCTGGAGATATATTATCGTAGAGTATTGCTGAAAGTCAGGAAGATAGCCTTTAAATTGGAATGACATTTTTAAGATTATGTTCATATTGAGTTTAACACTCAATTTTATATTTTTCTGACTGTGTTTTCTCATGGCGTTAAGGCTTCTAACTGAACGCTAATTTATTAAATTATAACAGAACTTTTGAATTATTTGTGAAGAAAAATTAATTCTGATACAAAGAATCAGTAGTTTAAAGATAAAAATCTATATAAAATGAGGATTCAAATAGAATGAGAGAATTCAATTAATTGTAATCAATAGATAACTCCCGTTTTAGCTTTTGATGAATTGTAGGGAGAGTTAGAAATTAATGCTGTAATACATTTATTTACAGCGGTTCATGTGTGTCCCCAAACCAACTCCATGTACTACCACCACTTTGGTTCTGCAATTTTATGTAACACCGCTTCAAGACACCCGTTGAGACGACAGGTCTAGGGACGTAGGAGGACGTCGCCGTCAAGCCAAATTCAACCGGTAAAAGTTCACCGCCAAAAACAAGGTACTGTAACCCCGACGATAAAGCAACGTACAGACCAACGAAAGTGCAGTGTAGTGAAACAAAGGTTCATTCGAGAATGTCAATCCAAAGTGGGGATTCAAAATTATTATGAAATGGGTTATATGGGTTACTATCGACGAAATTTGGGTTCAACGGGCTTTTCTTTCTTGAGTAATTTCATGTTGAAATTAATTTGTTATTTCATGACTGATATTGTTTGGTTTTGTGACGTATTGCTATCTAAATGAGGGATAGTAATGCGCCCCCAAATCAGATGAAGAATGTCAACACAGTAACATGAAATTGTTGTTTCTGTTGTTCGATTTTAGTTGCCAATGTTTATTGAAGTTGTTTGTATTTTTTTAATTATTCCAAAGTGTAGTGTTAGTTTATAGTAGAAACCTAGTAAATCAGGCATGGCAAGATTAATTGAAGTTTTCTTGACTCTAGCCCGTTCACCTGCATGAATTAGGTATAGACTCGGGTATTTTCTAGATGTGTCGGCCTATTTCTAAATTCTAAATTTTATTCAAAATTATCTTTTTTATCATCTTTTAAAAGGTCAGGCACAAATGAAATATTTTCCCTCTTTGAATTATTGACAATTTTTTGAGATACCTGATGTTAAGCTAAAGTTAGTTTGAGATAAGTGTTGATCGTATAGGTGCATGCAAATATACGTGCCGCAAACATGAGCAATTCACTTTTAAGCAGCTGACTATATCTGTATTTTTACAGAAACGGTATAAGATATAGATATAAAACCTTAAGGTGCGTACAGATTTACCGATGTATTAAGTCAATAAGACAATTTATTAATAAGATATTCTATTAAAACTACAGTTTGATTATTCAAGTATCGAAATATTTGTCTTTTAAAAAAGTTATTAGTTCGAAGTTATTTCTTGTAAGTCAGGGAGTCGTAGAAGTGGTGGTAATCCTCTGGAATTATGTATTCCATCTCTTGTAAATGTTTCCATTTGTTGTATGAAAGTGCAATCCTTTCTTTGAATAATGGTGATGACACCTGTTATTTTTTTATTTTGTTTGGTCTTCTAGGCTAATCCACAAAACTTCCACTAAAAGACAGTTTGAATTGAATTTGTCCTGGGAAGGTATTGGAAACTGCCAACATCAACAACACATGGGTCGCCCTTCTCTCTTCCTGGACGAACTAGTCATAGTAGTGAATATTCGAGAAATCCTTGAAAAATGCATGATTCAAGTATTCAGCTTCGTAAGGAAATGGAGTTTGCCGGGCCTCCTTTGTGTATTTGACATACTCAAATGGCATGTACACATCTTTTCCCCTGATTTGTTTTTCAACCCATGCATGCACTGAATCCCCCTCTATTTGGGTATGTCCCTTCACCTGATACTTTTGAGTCACCTTAACCTCTTTCTGGATAAGGATAATGGAGAAGAGCATTAGACACAAATTGGCTGTGATTTTGGTTGGTACAGTCATCTGTGTACACTACTATGGGGCGGCTTGGAGATAAACAGCGTTCTGTCAAATAATCTATCAAACAAGAGGCAAGTGTGTTGGCCGATAAATCCCCCTCTACCTCTGATAACACTTGCAGTGTCTATTGGTCAAGTTGTACACTGTGTAGTTGTGTGAGTTCAATTTCATTTTATAGTAAATAGCACTTGCTTTTGTCATTGGAGTTGATTAAACAGATTCCACGTCTGCTGTTAAGCAGATTATTACACCTTCAACTACCTTCAGCTTGTCGTTTTCTTTCTCAGACCGTGCCACATTTTTTCCATCAATATGGGCATCATACTCTTCCTTTGAAACATTGCCTGCTTTAGACGCATAGCATTGATCGCATTGATCTTTTTTTGGGAGTGAAAGTGGATAATGTTTACATTCAAATATTTGCATGAAGGTGAAGGTGGTGATGGATCCAATCACTTCATTATTCGTATTGCAGAAATCTTTGTATGATCTGTATAAATCGATTTTGTATCCCACAATGGCTCTAGATACATTTTACTGGAGGATGCTCTGCAGTAATGAGACGGCACTTAAGGGGTACTGTCAAACCATTCACAAATTATTTCCTTCTTTTGTTCCTTTTAACCTTTTTTTCACCAACATCTTGTTGTGTAGCACCATTATTCCTCTTTTCTCTGAATGCTGTCCTTCTTCATTGTCTGGAACATCGCCCATATTTGATATCCAATTTTGTTCTATCCATTCCTTTATACCTAGGGTATTCAAGTACATCAGCTTGCAAACAGGTTTCAAATCACCAGTAGTGGGACTCAGATAGTATTTGTTAAGAACCAGACCTCCTACTTGTTTTTTCTCCAACTACTGTCTTTTGTTGTGTATTGGTTTTTTCACATGGTCAGAAATATAAAATTTTTCTCCTTCCAAGATAGTTGCCAAAACCGTTTGAATATACTACACCTCATCTTTTCTGATATTTCGGTGTACTTCCGTTTTTTGTTTGCTTTAAAAACTGAAGAATTTCAGGCAGGTCCCATCTTTCTTTCGTCATGCTCAGTTTCACTCTGTTTGACAGTTATTTTACCATCAACTTCAACTCTCTCATATCCCAAATACTTTTTTCCTGTCATCCTTAATTCGTTATGAATATTAATATCCCATGAAGAATCATGTCTGGCCGCTTGTTCCGTTTTCTTTCTCAATTATTGTCATTATTGAGAGCTTCCACAGTACATAAATCATTTTGAGAGTTGTTGGCAAGTTCCGTGAGTGTGTTGTTTGCATTGAGATTGTTTCAATTTTGTCTTCTTGAATATTAGAAGGGTGATTTCCACTGCTAACATTGATAATATCATCTTCTGATAATGGGAAATCTGGATCATTGGGATCTTCATTGTCCCTTGCATCATCCATACTACTGAGAATGTTCGTAGCATCTTCATTTGTGTCATTGTCATGAGATCATTTCATATTAGTAGATTGATCAGCTTCCAGTAAATCTCTCCGATAGCTTGTCCCTGGCTGATTAGAATTTGTTTCATCAAGAGATATTATAACTTCTTCATGAAGGACATCATCGGTTGAAAATGATGATTGATAGCTTGTCCTTGGGTGATTAGAATTGGTTTCATCAAGAGATATTATAACTTTTCCATGCAGGACTTCATCGATTGAAGAACCATCTTAAAATATCACTTCTGGTTCCTTAATCAACAATCCAATGCGGTTTGTGGCTTTTTCAGATCCTGAAACAAACAACAATATTATTTAATGTGTTCTACTATTTTTAATTCTATTGATGTGAGTTGAGCTGTAGTGAATTTCACAAGATTGAGTGGATCATCCACTCGAAGTGATTTCAGTGTGAATAATTCACTAGTTGATCCACTGGAATTGACATCTCCTTGAACTCTTGAAAGCATGGAAAGGCTTCACAATATCAACATTAGAAACTAATATTGCGAATTAACGTTATATTATGAACACTCCATGCCTCCATTTTCTTCAAAGTGTGCTGTGTACTTTAGAAGTGAAAACCGTGATATAAATAAAATAATTGTTATTTCAAAGCAAGTTGAGGGTAGACTATAATTAATTATCCATTCATTGAAAATACAACGATTCAGATATTTATCATTTGGGAGTCTAGTCATTATTGTCATTATTGAGAGCTTCCACAATAGGCCTACATAAATCATTTTGAGAGTTGTTGGCAAGTTCCGTGAGTGTGTTGTTAGGTGAAGTAAAATCAAGCCATCCACTTGCTGACATTTGAGAATATTCTAATACAAGTATACTTACGAACTGTTCCTTCTTTTTCCAGCAGGGACATCATATCATCAATCAGATGCTGGCTTTATGATTCAGAGGCCCGGGTTGAAATCCCGGCCCGGGCAAGATATTTATCTCGGGCCACTCCCGTGCTTCGGATGGACTCGTTAAGCCGTCGGTACCGGCTGCCTAAAAAGCAGTCGATTGGTCATGTCAGAGGCCCTGAAATTGATCAGTTGCGACCTGAAAACTCTGACACCAGACCTGAGTCAGCCAGGTCACTCGATATTATTATATTATTATCATCAATAAAATCACTGTCATTACTGTCAAATTGGTCATCCATTCTGACAAGTTCCTGTAGGCTAACAACACGTATCTTAAAAGCATTTTTCTATGTAAGGAACAAATTTATAAGTTCAGCAAATTTTTCAAACAATCTATAATATTCTTCAAACATAGTAATCAATCAATTAAACAGTTCTATCAAACTCAATGTAATCATAATTACCTTGAAGTACTAGCCAGCCTGTCTACTCACATGTGTTTCCAATGCAAACAATCCGAGATACGTGTAGTTAGGTTTAGTGTCTACCAACTGCCAAGATCCGTGGAACAAATTTACGTCATTTTATCAATTTTCCCGGAATAATTTGAGTTACTTGTTGTTATTATTAGGTGAAGAATATGCCATACAGTTTATTATTCCACACTTAAGTGAAAACAAAAAATTTCGATATACGTGGTGTTAGAATTTAGCCAATTAGAAATATTATACTAGCCATCATGCTCGCTTCGCTCGCCGTACCCGTCTAGCCAGGGTACCCATGGACCCCCGACTGGATCGTCCAAAAATGAGATCGACGGGCTCGCTTCGCTCGCCTGCATTTTTTCATTTGGGCATGCTTCATTCCATCAGAAAGTCAAAGTACTTCCTCGCTCGATTCAATCACCAATATTAATTTCAATTGTCTAGTGCAGGGTGGAGAACTTAGTTAGGTGGACAAACGCAAATTTTGGGCGTTTCTTTGGCGTTATTTCAAATTCCTTCTAACACAACATTATAACACCCTAGCTCAGCTTCTGTACTAAATTTGAACAATATCTGTTTATCTGTTCTCGATTAATCTGAGAAAAAGGAAAGAAAAAAAAGCTGGAAAAACAATAATTTTGGGCGTATCTTTGACGTTATTGCGAATTCCTTCTAACACAACATTATTATACCCTAGCTGAGCTTCTGTACTGAATTTGAAATTTTCTGTTCATTTGCTCTCGATAAAGCTGAAAAAACGCTAAAAAAACGCTGGAAAATCGCAGATTTTGGGCGTATCTTTGGAAATTTTTCCAAATCCTTTCTTAGAGCGCCTCTAAATGGCCAACTGAACATACCTACCAAATTTGAACGTTTTTGGTCCGGTAGATTTCCAGTTCTGCGAGTGAGTGAGTGAGTGAGTCAGTCAGTGAGTGAGTGCCATTTCGCTTTTATATATAGACTAGCCGTCAGGCTCGCTTCGCTCGCCATATCCGTCTAGCCAGGGGGCTCCGCCCCCTGGGCCCCCGACTGGATCGTCCAAGAATGAGATCAGCAGGCTCGCTTCGCTCGCCTGCATTTTTTCATTTTTATCATATTATAATAGGACAATCCAGTCGGGGGTCCAGACTAAACGTCTGGCTAAACAGATATGGCGAGCGAAGCGAGCCTGACGGCTAGTAATATAATATTCCCAGGATTGAAGTAGCAGTGCCCAATAAATTTTTCCGCGATAAATTCATTTAAATCTTCAACTTGGTGCCAACCTAACAAAATCAACTCAACTTAATGCCAACCTGACAAAATTATTGATTTAGTTGCCAGTTAACAACTGTTTCGAAGAGGTACTCTATCTAGATTATAGTTCTATAGTAACATATGATATGGAAATTTCAATTCTAATTAAGAGATTGGGAGAAGAAGAATATACATGCTAAAAGACGAACTTTAAACCCTTAAAAACAACCCTTAGAGTTGAAATATTGCCGAAAGATTTCTTAGTGCGCCTCTAAAGGGCCAACTGAACATACCTACCAAATTTGAACATTTTTGGTCCGGTAGATTTTTAGTTATGCCAGTGAGTGAGTGAGTGAGTGAGTGAGTGAGTGAGTGCCATTTCGCTTTTATATATATAGATTGGTTATCCTATTATATCTTCTTCTTCTTCTTCTTACAAACAAGGATTAGGCTTTAACCTGTTCCCACTCAACGTTAGTAGACAGAAGGTTGATCACTCGCAGGTGTAAGATTCGAAGTGGTGGGGGGAATGCCAGCGTGACGTCACGTGTAGTAAAAAAGTGATAGAGTAACCACACTTAGCATACAGTTTATTCACTGTATCTTCAAATACATCGTCGTTTAACCCCCTCAAGATTGACCTAGAACTTAAAAATTCTCCATACTTATAGCGATTGAATCACTGATTCTAATGATGTTGTTAAATATTTCAAGTTCATTCAACTTGTATGAATGAGATTAAGTTGAACGTTTTTCAAGAATCTAAAAACGTGACACGAAAAAGTTAATAAGCTGAAAAAGCGTTAGTAGACAACGTTATACTATTATAATTTCAGATTAACCCATAAAAATCTTGATAAACCAATGCATTGCAATAAACCGATAAACCCAATAAATCCGCAGAATTTCATTCATATAAATGCACTGAACACATGCTGGTATCGAGCACTCATGTTCTACGAGAATCAAAATATCTCATCCCCGAAATTCACAAGCTGATGTATAGCCAAACTACAAAATATAAACACGACCTAGAAGATGAAGAAACCTTAAGGGTTTGAAAGGGAAGGTTAGGAGGTGGGGTTTTTGAATTTATATGGCAAAATACTTGTATTATTCAAATGTTTTGATAATTATTGTATTGAAACAGAAATCTTGCATGTCAGAAAATGTTTGTGTTATATAATTTGACTATACGTCACCGTATGATTTTCAAGAATGCGATATTCTGCCTACTCTGTACTACAGCCTACGTCACGGCTGCAGTTCCCCCACTCCAATTGCATTTCAACTAAAATACTATAGATGAGTGACCAACCTTCTGTCTACTAACTTTGGTTCCGACTCACATCCAGCCAATTATTCAAATAAACATAAAAAATCCTATTATTGCCAACGCTTGCGTGGTCTGCCAACATCTCTTTTGCCTACTGGCTGATAATTATAGACTTTAAATGGTATTCTTTCAGCTGACATTCTTGAACATGCTCCCTCCATTGATGCCGATTCTCTTATTATATTAAGCGAGCTATTGATTCCTATCATATTAAGCGAGCAATTTCTGTATTTATATATCTGGCTATTTTTATATATGGTTATTTACGTTTAACGGATCTCGAAAATGGCTCTGACGATAATCACGAAATTTGGAACATAGTAGGTTTATCATATAAAGATTCGATTGTTCTTGGTCTCATCCTTGGGAAAACTCGCTGAACGACATTAAAAGGATAATTCATCCTTGGCTGAAACAACTGTGGATAGTAAAAAGGTGAGTATGTGAAAAATCGAAATATCGCACCCCCGAAATGCATAAGATGACGTATGGCCAGCTGTGAAATTTAAACTCGATCATTTTAGAGAATTGTGTTCTGTTTATCAATAAATAAAAATAACGAGCGAAGCTCGGTGCCCCGATATTTTATATTTATTTAAGGCTATTTTTGTTCGACAGATCTCGAAAACGGCTCCAACGATTTTCATGAAATTTGGAATATAGTAGGTTTATGATATAAAAATTCGATTGCTTTAGGTCTTATCCTTAAGGAAACTCGCTAAACGACATTAAAAGGATAATTCATCCTTGGTTGAAACAGAGTCTTTCATCGTCTGTGGATAGTAAAAAAGTAAGAGAGCGAGTGAGTATGTGAAAAATCAAAATATCGCATCCCCGAAATTCATAAGATGACGCATAGCCAGCTGTGAAAATATAAACACGATCATTTTAGAGAATAATTGTGTTCTGTTATCTTCTATACTTATAAAATTCTTATCTCACTGACTCACTGACTCACTGATCACGATTTCTGGAAAACTACTGGACGGATTGCAACAAAACTTGAAATATAGCTTCCTTATAAGTCCTAGGTGCTCACTAAGAAACCTTTTGGCGATATTTTCACTCTAAGGGTGGCCTTTAAGGGTTTCAAGTTCGTCTTTTAGCATGTATATTCTTCTTATTCCAATCTCTTAATTATAATTGAAATGGCCATACCATATGTTAATATAGAACTATAATCTAGAGAGAGTACCTCTTCGAAACAGTTGTTAACTGGTAACCAAATTAATAATTTTGTCGAGCTGGCATTAAGTTGAGTTAACTTTGTTAGGTTGGCACCAAGTTGAAGATTAAAATGCATTTATCGCGGAAAGATTGATTGGGCACTGCTACTTCAATCAGAGCTATTCCTGAGAATATTATATTATCATTTATTTTCCAATCACTTGATAATGGCATTATTTATAACCGAAACATGTCGTGTTGAATAATTTTGAAAAGGGTAATCAGATTTATAAATATAAGAATAAATATTTTTATTTCTATTCCTGGGAGTATAGATAATTTTTATGTTTCATAAAACAAACTTTTATGACGGGAGTTCTATCAAGATCATATTCTATCAAGACTAATTTTGTTTGTCTAATATCTGACAGATCGCGTGAACATCTTAAACAATTTCGATGAAATTTTAATTATTCAGTATAATGAATGAAGGGTATTTTTAAAACTTCAGAAGTGTCCGTCGTGGAATCTGTGTGCAAAGAATGAGGAAATTCGGCCAGAATTTAACTTGACGAAAGAAAGGGGTTATTTATTAAAACAGCCAAATAGCCGTTGTTGCTTTTTCTAATGTAAAAATATCTTCCATAGAAGTAAGGCGCTTTTCCCATGAATCAATTATTCCCAAACATTAGTTGTGTTACCAAAGAAAATAGAAGGTAGCTTTCGATAAAAATATTGGAGAATATGCATAACCGTTCGTTGATATTCACTTATAACTGTCAGTATACCTCATTAATAGCATCAATGCTCCCCATTCAAATAATGCTGACACATTGTTTTGAATCTTACTACAGTATAATTTGTTTACATTAGATCAGATGCAGATAAGATTGAAGCTACTGTTTCGATTTCGAAATTATGATTGACATTTTCGCTTTTTATGCCAGCTGTTATTAGTTTCGATTTCAATTATGTTTGACATTTTCGCTTTTTATACCCTTTGTTATTATGTGAGCTCTCATTGAATGAAATCATAATCATTGAAGTCAATTTATTATACTAAGCGAACAATTTCTGTTTAAATATGTGTGTTTGCGGATATGTAGTATGTATGTCTGACGGATCTCGAAAATGCCTCTAACATTTTTTATTAAATCAGGAATAGAGTACGTTTGCGATAAAAAATTATTTTGGAACAGGTCTCAACTCTGGGAAAAATCGCTAGAGCTTTTTCAGAAAGGTTTATTGGTCCCGCAAGTAGCAGCTGATCAAAAATTTTCCATACTCTGTTGAAAACGTGAGAAAGAAAGTGTGAGCAAGTGAAAAAGATTATAATAGCTGTAGTTGAGTTACCAAATTTAGCGATCTTATTTTGAAACATTGCAGTATTCATGGAACATCTGGAAGAAAAGGTACAGAAAGTGACCAGATGATAGCAAAATAAATTTAAAATCGATCTCTCCAAACATATGGTAGTTGAATTGATGTTTATTGTGAGGTGATAGAAATGCGACTAATTCATTCAGCTTCTGTTGTATTGGTTCCTCTGTTGCTCTATGTTTCTATGCAGCCATGGCC